>NW_006921758.1:1083690-1092580 GCF_000298275.1 Orycteropus afer afer | reverse complement strand
TTTTTGACTGAGTCTCTTGGGTTTTCTAGGTATAGGATCATATTATCAGCAAATAGGGATAGTTTGACTTCTTCCTTACCAATTTGGATGCCTTTGGTTTTTCTTTCTTGCCTTATTGCCCTGGCTAGGACTTCCAGTACAATACTGAATAGAAGTGGTGAGAGGGGGCATCCTTGTCTGGTTCCTGTTTGCAAAGAGAATGGTTTCAGTCTCTCTCCATTGAGAATAATATTGGCTGCTGGTTTTGCATAGATGCCCTTTATCATGTTGAGGAATGTCCTTTCTATTCCTATTTTGCTGATAGTTTTGATCAGGAATAGGAGTTGGATTTTATCAAATGGCTTTTCTACATTGATTGATATGATCATGTGGTTCTTCTCCTTTGTTTTATTTATGTGGTGCATGATGTTGATTGTTTTTCTGATGTTGACCCATCCTAGCATACTTGATATGAACCCCACTTAGTCATAATGAATTATTTTCTTGATATGTTGTTGGAGTCTACTGGCTAGGATTTTGTTGAAGATTTTTGCATCTTTATTCATGACGGGTATTGGTTTGTACTTTTCCTATTGAGTGATGTCTTTGCCCAGTTTTGATATCAAGGTTATGCTTGCTTCATAAAATGAATTAGGGAGGATTCCATCCTTTTCTATGTTTTGGAATAGTTTGGGTAGGATTGGTGTCAGTTTTTCTCTGAATGTTGAAATCATCTGGGCCAGGACTTTATTTTGTTGGTAATTTTTAATGACCTGTTCAATATTTTCTCTTTTGTTCTTGTTCTCTTGTTGTTGTATGGATCTGTTCAACTTTTCCACTTCAGTTTGTGTTAATTTAGGTAAGTGGTGTGTTTCTAGAAATATGTCCATTTCTTCCATATTTTCTTTCAAAATTTTCAAATTTGTTGGAGTACAGTTCTTCATAGTATCCTGATATTTTCCTTTTTATTTCAGTTGGTTCTGTTGTGATGTTGCCCATTTCGTCTTGTGTTATTTGTAATCTCTCCCTCTTTTCCTTGTTAAATTTGTCAGTGGTTTGTACATTTTATTAATCTTTTCAAAAATACAACTTCTAGTATTCTCGTTTTTTTCTATTGTTTTTATATTTTCTGTTTCATTGATTTCTGCTCAAATCTTTATTATTTCCTTTTATTAGGTGACTGTAGGATTTTCTTGCTGGTCTTTTTCTAATTGTTGGAGATGTTCGGTTAAGGTATTGATTTTGGCTCTTTCTTCTTTTTGTTTCTGTGCATTTATTGCTATGAATTGGCCTCTGATCACTGCTTTTACTGAGTCCCAAACATTTTGGTATGCTGTGTTTTCATTCTTGTTTGATTCAAGGAATTTTTTTAATATCATTTTTTTTTCTTCTATTGCCCAGTAGTTTTTGAGGAGGGTCTTGTCCAGTTTCTATGGGTTTCCTCTTTTTCCATAGATCTTTCTATTGTTGATTTCTAATATGATAGCATTGTGATATTAGAAAAGGCTTTGCAGCATTTCAATGTTTTCAAATTTATGAAGGCTTGCTTTATGGCCTAACATATGGTCGATCCTGGAGAATGTTCCATGTGCACTGGAAAAGAATGAATATTGTGCTGCTGTTGGGTGAAGTGTTCTGTAGATGTCTATAGTGCCAAGTTGGTGGATTGTATAGTTTAGCTCTTCTGCATCTTTGTTGAGTTTCTTTCTAGTTGTTCTATCTTTCATTGAAAGTTGTGTATTGAAGTCTCCCCCTATGACTGTGGAGTCATCTATTTGCCTTTTCAACCCTTTTGAAGACTGATTTATATATTTTGGGGCTCATTCATTGGGTCCACAGGTATCTATTATGGTTATATATTCATGTTTAATTGATCCTTTAATCATTATATAATGTCCTTCCTATGGTCATTTTTGTACTAAAGTCGATTTTATCAGAAATTAATATTGCCTCTCCTGCTCTTTTTGGTTACCACTTGCTTGCTAAATCTTTTTCCATCCTTTGATTTTTAGTCTATTTTTGTCTTTGCCTCTAAGGTGTATCTCTTGTAGACAGCATATTGATGGGTTATGTTTTCTTATCCAGTCTGCAACTCTCCATCTCTGAGTGGTACATTTAATCCATTAACATTCAGTGTAATTATTAACAAGTATGAATCAGTTGCTGTCATTTTGTTATGTGTTTTGTCATGGTGTTCCTGGTTTCTTTGTTTCATACAATTTTCTGTGCTGAGTTCATCATATTTATGAATTGTGTTATCATTTCCTTTGTCGCTACTGTTTTATTATTTGCTAAATAGTTGTGGTTATTCTCTTTTTTTATTGTGATGCGAAGATTTACCTTTTTTTTTTTTTTTTTTTTTGTTTTGAATTTTTTTTTTTTTTTTAAGTTATCCTGTGATGTATAATTTTATTCCCAAGTTTAGAACAGTCCATTCTATCTTGCAACTCTGTTGTCTTCCTCATCTCACCATTCAGAAGTTCTATTGCTACACTATTTTTCCCCTTTTTTTGGTTTGTAGTTGTCCTAATTTGCAATTGATGTCTGTGGTTCCCTGTTTACAATCTTGTAAGCTTATTTTACTTTGGATACATCTGTAGCTGTGTTGGTTTCTGGGTTATGACATCTTGTGTGTTAGTGGTCAATTGTCATTTACTATTATTGATTCTCTGTTCAAAGAAGTCCCTTTAGTATATCTTATAAGGTTGACCTGGTTTTAACAAATTCCCGTAATTTCTGCTTATCTGGAAATCTCCTAATTTCACCATCATATTTGAGGGACAATTTTGCTGAGTATATAATTCTTGGTTGAAAAATTTTCTCTTTCAGGGTTTTATATATACCATCCCATTGCCTTCTCATTTGCATGATTTCTGCTGAGAAATCAGAGCTTGTTCTTATCGGTTTTCCTTTGTGAGTAACTTTTTGTTTTTCTCATGCTGCTTTAAGGATTCGTTCTTTGTCTTTAGTTTTGATGAGTTGGATGATATGTCTTAGTGATTTTCTTTAGGGTCTATCCTGTTGGGGTTCACTGGACTTCCTGAATAAATATATTTTCATCTTTCATCATATCAGGGAAATTCTCCTTCAACAAATCTTGGGCAATTTTGTCAGTGGTTTTCTTTTTCTCTTCCTGTTCTGGAATTCCAGTTATACATAGGTTACTCTTTTTGATGGTGTCCCATATGAACCTAAGGCTTTCCTCATTTTGTTTTGATCTTTTTTCTGATTGATCCTTTTCCAAAACAGTATTCAGGTATTTGTCTTCAATCTCATTAATTCTGTCTTCCATTGATTCAATTCTACTCCTTTGCCTGGTCAATGTGTTATCTATTTCTGACAATTTAGTATTAATCTTCTGGATATCTATCCATAGATTTCTAATTTTTCACTTATTTTGTTATTTTGTTCTTATATTTTCTTCCAAAATTGTTCTAGGGTTTTGTCTGTGTTTTTCCTTAATTTTGTCAGTGTTTTCCTTGATCTGTCTCTCAATATTTGAAGGCACCTAAATACAATTATTTTGAATTCCTTAGCAGGCAGTTCCAATGGAGCTTCTTCCTCAGGAATGTGTTCTGGGTCTGTATTCTGCTCCCTTGTTTCTATCACTTTATCTTGCTTCTTTGTGTGAACTGTGATGGTCGATTGTCTCTGAGACATTGTGAGGTTGTTGTATTTAGATCTCTGTTAACTGTTTGCGAACAGCAGCTAAGGGTGATTCAGGCTTTTCTTGGTGGTCATTTATATTTGGCCAGTTGGTAGAGAAGGAAGTGGTGGTTCTCACTCAGCAAATGAAGCTGCAGGAGGTGTGGCCGTAGTTATGTCATATGGGCACTGTTCCTGTCTCCCACTCAGTTTGACAAAAACAACAGTCAAAGAACAATAAAAAACAGTAAAAGCAAGTGGACACAAAACACACCGTGTATACACACAGGAACATTCACCAAAAAAAAAAAAAGAAAGAAAAGAAAAGAAAACCCACAATATCCGGGTAGAAGGCAATAATAGAAAACATGTAGAGTAGGAGATAATGAAGGAAAAAATGGGAAAAATGCAAAAAGAAAAACAAGGAATGGGATTAACCATGAGAAAGAAAGAATGGGAACCAGGAACAGGGAAGAGAGAAACAGCTGGAAACTAGAACCTGGGAAGGCAAGACTAAAGAATAATAACAAAAATGATGAAAAGATAAAAAGTAATAATTTTAAAACATACAGAAATAAACAAACTGGAAAAAAAAAAAAAAAAAGGAAAAAATGTCTTCTGGGCAGGGTAGGGCAGGGCACCAGGCTCCATCCGAGCACACAGACTGGGATGGAATTCCTGCCAGCCCAGAAGGTGGGTGGGACTGAGGGATAGCCACACCTCCATTCACGAAGAGGGTGTGGGGTATAAGAGGAACAATGGGAATATTGCACCTTTCTAGTCATTCTAGTCCAGAATGTCCTTGTGATTCTCAGCAAGTGGAACCTATACTTAAGTCTGTGGGATCTGGGAAAATGTTGTTGCTTTAAATGTTGAAAACGGTAGGACCGCTTGTAAATATTCAAACGGCTGTGCCCTCCAGATAAGCAATAGTCCCACAGCTCAGCCTGCCTTCCCCTTCTCTGCTTCCCCTTTTATTCACCAGCCACCAGTGCAGTCCTCTGTGCAGCCCCTAGCTAGCAGGGCTGATTTTTAGGTTAATTCTTAGGTCCTAACACCACTCAGCAATATCCAAGCTATCCGTGTAGTCAGGCTTGCTGATGGACTGCAGTTCCATATGTCTCCTTATTCAGTGTTTTCATGCATATTTTTCTACTAGTTGGAGTTTAGTCTACTTCTATATCCTTCCCTTCGATGTTCAGGGCTCCAGGATTATCTTCTGTATCTGTGTTAACTGGTTCCCCTTTTCTTTGTTAAAGAGAGTCTGTGCAGTCTGTCTGCCTATTCTGCCATCTTACCGGAATTCCTGGTGATCTACTTCTGAAAATTAGTCAAAGAAAATCCTATGGAGCATAACAAAATATTTTCCAATATAGTGCTGGACAATGAGCCCCCTAGGTTGGAAGGCACTCAAAATATACAGTGCAACAAGACTGCAACATATCAAGACTGGATTATGAAGATGGTGTAGATCCACACAAAGTTTAATTTAGTTGTATATGGGGTCACCATTAATCATAGAAGACTCAACAGCAACTAATAAGGTTGGGAAGTACTAAGTTCCTACAGAAAGTCTTATTTATTTTCCAAATGTGTACCAAAATATTTCTGATTTTGTTGCTGTTACCTTCCTGGTTCTACTTAAATACTCCACAAATGGCCTCTACCTTATTTGGAGGCAAAATACAATAGAGCCGTGGTATCCATGGCATCGGCAGATTCAATTAACTGCAGAAAGAAAGTATTGAGGCAGGGACAAGAAAAATTAAGTGATCAAATCAAGGCCTCAAAGGCTAAGAGGGAGCTTAACATGCTATTTACATACCATTTAGACTACATTAGGTAAGTAATCTAGAGATGATTTTAAAGTATACAGGAGGATGTGCGTAGGTTATATGCAAATATTATGCTATTTTATACAAGAGGTTTGAGAAGTCGCAAATTATGATTTCCATGGGGGTCCAGGAACCAAACTCCCCTGCAGATATCAATGGATGGGCATCTGCACTACAGTTCTTAGCCAGTCCCAGGAAGTAATGTCTGCCCTGAACTTTAGCTGCTGAACCACATGACAGTCCCTTCATTTACTGCTTCCCTGTTTGTTCATCCAATAGAGATGGCTGTTGTGTGCCTTGCAGTGGATTCTGACTCATAGCGACCCTATAGGACAAGGTAGAGCTGGTCCATTGGGTTTCCTAGACTACAATCTTTACAGAAGCAGATTGGTTGATCTTTTCTTCAAGGTAGTAACTGGTGGGTTCCAACCACTGAGCACTTTCATTCGTAGCCAAAAACAACCACTGTACCACCTAGGTTTCTTATTAGAGATAAGTTCAGAAAGTCTGCAGGCTCCTTTCCTGGAAGAAACTTTAAGTTACACCTAAAGCTCTGAGGACTAAAATGGGGGCAAAACTGTTTGTTGAAATGACTCTAAGATAAAGTTCTTTATCCAAGTAACTGAGAGAATACTTTTATAGACCAAGTACTAATATCTGTGAAAAGACATTTGTAATTAATTGCAAAAATGTCCACAAATTCCAGTATGCAAATCCCTTTCACAGTGGCTTTGTGGTTCCTCCCACTAAGGGGTAGAGTTTATTTCTTGAGCCCAAAATCTGTGCTTGCCCATATGACTTGCTTTTGCCTCCTTACCATTAGCAGTGGTCCAAGAAAGTACATGGTTACTGGGGCTGGCCCTCTGCTTCGGGTCCTTAGGACCCGGAGATGAAGCTTGAGCTATTCTATTAGAAGACGTGAGACCATGTGGTGAGAGGTCCAATCTATCCAAGCAGTCACAGCCTTACCAGCAGAAGCAGGAAATCATGAGCTAAATAAAATGGTTGCTGTATTAAGCCACTAAGTTTTGGAACACCTTTGCTAATCATTAAGAGACCAACATAACGCTCTAAACAAGTTATTAATGAATATTTTGTGGTTAGGACTCTACAACCAGTTAAAAGATCAATGGATTGTATGTTCTATGATCCACACCTTCAAAGCAATGTTTCTCCATTTTGTACAAAGAAGATTCATTCTACCAAATGAATATTATTTTTTTAATTTATCTATATTGATACTGGGAGCTCTGGTGACATAGTGCCTAAGGCATTTGACTGCTAAGGAGAAGGCAGGCAGTTCAAACCCACCAGCCTCAGAAACTCAAGGAGGAGTCAATATGAGCTGAATCCACGGCAGTGATATTTTTGTTTTGTTTTTTAGTTAATGCCTGCCATTCTAGTTTATTTTTAACTTTAGTATGAATCAACTATAATTTATATTTTGGTCCATTGAAAATATTTTGGTTCTTCATTGTTTCCTAACTGAATGAGACTGCAATGTGCAATCCTGTACATAACCTAGTAGTCCTATAGGATGTTCATATCTAACTTTCTAGATACTGTCAACTGGTTCTTCAAGGTGGTTGTATCTATTTCCACTGCCACTAAAGTCATAGGAACAGTCCCATTTCTCTTTACTCTCACCAAATTTTGGTATTGTTAGAAATTAATTTTTGGCAATGTGATGAAAGTAATACTGTATAACATTTTAATTTGAATTGCTAGAGCTCTGGTGGTGTAGTTCCTAAGGCATCTGACTGCTAACCAGAAGGCTGGTGGTTCAAACTCACCAGCCACTCCTCAGAAGGAAGACTAAGCAAGCTACTTCTGTAGTGATACTGCCTTGGAAACCCAAACAGGGGTCACGAGTCGGGACGACTCAAGGGTAATGAGTTTTGAGTGAGTCATAAGTAATAAAATTGTATATCATTTTACTGGATATTTATTTTTTCTGTAAAACAGTTACTTATACTCTTTGCCCACTTTACTTTTGTCTGTTTTCCTACTGCTTAATTGCAATGTTCTAAATGCTTATTCTTTTGCTGGCTGTATGTTTTACCAATACCTCCCTCAATCAGTGGCCTTTTTTCTGTGTTTATTGTTTTGTTATGGTGCCCTTTGATACATAAAAAAGGTAAATTAAGTGAAGTCAAATTTACCAGTCCTTTTTTTGACTAGTTCTTGTGGCACAGTGGTTAATGCATTCAGCTGCTAACCAAAAGGTCTATAGTTCAAATGCACCAGCTGCTCCATGGGAGAAACATGAGGTGGCCTGCTCTGTAAAGATTTACAGCCTTGGAAACCCTATGAGGCAGTTCTACTCTGTCCTAAGGGGTTCCCTTGAGTCAGAATCAATTCCACAGGCAGAGCATTTGATTTGGTTTTGGTTTCTTTGATGAACTCCTTCTTTAACCTGAGGTCATAAACATAATCCTATTTTTGGCTTTAGAATTTTTAAGGTTCACTTTTCAATTTAATGTTTTTAAGCCACCTGGAATTCGTTTTGTCCCTAGTATCTAATTTTTTTTTTTTTTTTCCATATGGATAACCAATTGTCCTAGCACCATATACTGAAGAACTTACATGTTCCCTACTGTTTTTTTTTTAATGCCACCCCTGTTATATATCATGCTTTCATATATGAATTCAGCAGTTTGTGGACTCAACTCTTCCTGCCCCTCTCTAATCTATATGATATACTTAATACCAATCCCATTCTGTTTATTTTTTGGCTTTACAATGATTTACAGTGTTTTAGAGAAAGCTATCCCTCTACTTCTTAATCTTTCCTTTTTCTTCAAAATCATCTTGTCACCTCCCTCCATTCTTTTGTAAATCATCTACAAGCACACCCTCCCGTCTGTGAGTAATTGGTGATGGTTCTTGAATATAAAAGCTGTGCAGTATAAATCTTCTTTTACTTCCTTATCATTTACAACTCCAACATACACACACACACACACACACACACACACACATTTTCTTGATTATTCAGAAAAACTAGGCTCCCAAAAAGCACAGGAACAGAAAAAAATCTACAAATTACTAGGTTTTAAACTTTAATTAAATCAGTTTGTTTTCTTTCATAAGTCTGTTATCAAATCATTTCTTTCCTCAAGTAATTCATTGGTCTTTTTCTTTCTCTTCTTTTCCCACATAATGCTGAGGAAGTTTCTTTCTCTGCCTGACCCCTCCCCTTAGCTGCCCTACCCATTCTCAAACATCAATATAGCATGGAATTTAGTTTCCCTAATAATTCCCTGCCACAGAGTTGGTTCCAACTCATAGTTATCTTACAGGACAGAGTACAACTGCCCCATAGGGTTTCCAAGGTAAAGCACTTGACTGCTAACCAGAAGGCTGGCGGTTCAAACCCACCAGCCACTCCTCGGAAGGAAGGTTGGGCAATCCTACTTCCGTAGTGATAC
>NW_006921758.1:1083144-1083590 GCF_000298275.1 Orycteropus afer afer | reverse complement strand
ACAGTGTGATGTACAGAACTTCTTTCATTTCTTTGTAAATGGATATCCAGTTTTGCCAGCATCATTTATTAAACAAACATTCTCTTCCCCATTTAATGGACTTTGGCCCTTTGTCAAAGGTCAGCTGACCATAGGTCGATGTATTTATCTGGATTCTCAATTCTATTCCATTGGTCTATGTGTCTGTCATTGTACTAATACCCAGCAGTTTTGACTACTGTGACTGTATAGTAGGTTTTGAGATCTGGCAGTGTGAGACCTCCTACTTTGTTTTTCTTCTTCAGCAGTGCTTTATTTACCCAAGGTCTCTCTTCCCTTTCCATATAAAGTTAGTGTCTTATTATTCCATATCCTTAAAATATGTTGATGGGATCTGGATTGGGATTACATTGAGTGTATAGATTGCTCTAGGTAGAACTGACATTTTCACAATGTTCAATCTTCCT
>NW_006921758.1:1064268-1081745 GCF_000298275.1 Orycteropus afer afer | reverse complement strand
AAGCAAAGCACAATAAAACATGGTATGCCTATATGGCCATGATAGGGCAGGAACCTAGAAGCCTTGTCTTATTTAAACATTGTAATGCTAACCAGAAGGCTGGCGGTTCAAACCCACCAGCCACTCCTCGGAAGGAAGGTTGGGCAATCCTACTTCCGTAGTGATACTGCATTGGAAACCCAAGGAGAGGTCGCTATGAGTCGGGGCCGACTTGACAGCACATAACAACAACAACAACACAATCTTTACAGAAGCAGACTGTCTCTCCCATGGAGTGGCTGGTAGGTTTAAACTGCCAACCTTTTGGTTAGCAGCCAAGCACTTTAACCACTGCACCACCAGCGCTCCTTAGTTTGTCTAATTTATGCTTAAATTGCTAGTCACTCCCTATAAACCCACCCTATTTTACATTCATTTTTTCCCATGTGTTGTATAATTTAAAAAAAAAAAAAACTGAGATCATCCAGAGATTCCTGATTCTTTTTTGTCTGTGCTGGCATCACTTTGTCCTGTAAAAAATAACTTTTTAATAGTAACTCATCCCTTTAGACTCATCTTCCCTCTTAGAATAAGACATTGTATTCCAAGATTAGTATTACTTCCTCTTAGCCAATCTTGCTGATTAAAATTTAGCACAAGGATCAGTTTTGGTCATCATTATTATTATCTTTTTTAACCATGGTAAAATACATATAACATAAAGTTCACATTTCAGAGTATACAATTTAGTGACATTTAGCATATTTATAGAGTTGGGGCTTTATAGCTCTCCATCAACCCAGTCATTGGATGTGGCAGCCTCCAGGAAAAGGGTGTGATCTGGGAAAAATTGCTCTCCTCAGCTGAGGCAAGTTCCAGAAAGTGACTCAGCTAATAGGTACTGACTGCCAACACTTCAGCAGCTGGGAGAATTGAGTACTTCAGTCCTGGAGAGGAGATCTAAAGTAAGTTAACTACATCTCAATCCAAGTCACTAAACTTCCCATTGGCTTGCTGAAGAGGAACTGGCTTGGCTCATAGTTGCAAATTCATGGGTTATGATGACTTTAAGGAGGAAAAGCCTTTCTCCTCCCTACACAGCAGCTTCACCAACAAATACTGCTGATTAAATACTCCTCAATTCATTAATTACGTGTGAGATAAGATATAGATCTCATTTCTTATCTGTGCCTTCATTTGATCATCTGTAAAATGAGAAATTTGGATCAGATGAGCTTTAATGGTACCTTCCATTCCTACTATTCTATGCTCTGGTAGTGTAGTGCTTAAGGCACTTGACTGGTAACCAGAAGGCTGGCAGTTCAAAGCCACCAGCCACTCCTCAGAAGGAAGGTTGGGCAATCTACTTCCGTAGTGATACAGCCTCGAAAACCCAAAGAGGGGTTGTTATGAGTCGGGTCTGACTCAACGGCACACAACAATAACAACAATCATAGACTGTTAGGTTAAATGAAATGGAAATGCACAGAGACTGCTCGTGGAATTTGAAATCTTATAATGAGTTGTTGTTGTTAGCTACTGTGGAGTTGGGATGGCCATTTATGTGCAACGGAATGAAACACTGACCAGTCTGTCACCATCGCTCAGATCTTTGATATACTTGAGCCCATCATTGAGGCTAATGTGTCAATCCACTTCACTGTTTTTCTCATTTTTGCTGACTATAATGAGTTGTTGTTGTCGTTGTTGTTATGTCCCATCGAGTCAGCTCCAACTCACAGCAACCCCTCCTTGGGTTTCCGAGGCGGAATCTCTAAAGAAGTAGATTGTCCAACCTTTCTTCCCAGGAGTGGCTGGGGGTTTGAACCACCAGCTTTCTGGTTAGCAGTTAAGTGCCTTAGGCACTACGCTACCTGAGCTCCTATAATGAGTAGCATTCCACTTTTAAGGGAATTTTCTTCTTCAATTCTTGCTCCTGTTCCCTGCATGTGCAATCTCTCCCTTTTTACTGGATCATGTGTATAGAATACAAATATTTTTGGTACTTTCTATATTAAAAAAAAAAAAAAGAGCTCTGGTGGTGTAGTGCCTAAGGCATTTGACCACTAACCAGAAGGCTGATGGTTCAAACCCACCAGCCACTTCTTGGAAGGAAAGTTGGGCAATCTACTTCCTTAGAGATACTGCACAGAAAGCCAAAGAGGGGTCACTATGAGCCACAACCGACTTGATGGCAGTGAGCTACACGTGACTAAAATTCTTAAATAACATCTCAAAGCTCACTTTCTCCACTTCCTAATCTCTCATCTCATTTTCAAATCCACTTGTTCTAATCTGCTTCCATTCCTCATCATTACATTGAAAATGTTCTTTCAAAACTTAAAATCAGCACATATATCCAGAGTCTGTCCTCTAGCCATAAATTGGCAGCATTGATACCACTGACCCTTTCCTTCTTTTAGTATTCTGCTCAGTCTCTAAAAGTTTAGTGGCTCAGTCTGACACTGAATTTGTATTTTTATATGCTGATAATGACTAAATTCTTACCACTAACCCAGAACCTTCCTCTGATCTCTAGACCCTTGTGTTTAATAACCTATTTGACATTTCTGCTTCCATGGATGATAGGCTTTACATAATTAATCAATCTCAACAAAACTCTTGGTTTCCCTAAATTTAGGCTTCTCCAGCCTTCTCCATCTCATTAAATATCGCCTACATCGACTTAGAACCCAGTCCAAAAACCTGGAGTCGTTATCAATTTCTTTCATTCCCTCACTTCCATTCTTCTGCCACAATAGGCTTCAATCCCTAAATTTTCTTCACCTCTGCAATCAACACCCTAGTCCAGAATTTTTCAGTTCTACTCCAATAACCTCCTAGTGGGTCTCTCTCTTTCTACCTTCTCCAACCCCTTCTCCACAGAGCAGCCAGTGATCTTTTTTTAAAATAATCAATCAGCTCAAGTCACTCAGCTTATTAAAATCCATCAACAGTTTTCATGCTCTCAGAAATAAAGCTAAGCTTTGCACCACTGCCTCTAAGGCCCTCCCTTTACCAACTTCTGCCTACCTCTGCAGCCCCACCTGCTAATTACTCTCCACACCAATTACAATACTCCCTCCATATTAGTGTCTCTGCTGTTCCTTGAACATGATAACACCTTGCTTACTTCCAAGAGGTCTCACTTTCTGTTTTCCTGCCCAGGAATATCTTACTCTTCAATTCTCATGACTGACCCACTATCATCCTCCAGCTTAAAGTTCAAAGGAAACCTTCCCATAAAAGCCCTCCCTAAGTGTCTATACCCTATTTATTTCCTTCATAAGACTGATTTCTATCTATAATTACATTTTTTAACTTGATGATTATCTACTTCCCCCAGTAGACTACAGTCACCAGAAGAGCAAGATCTCATTTGACTTGTTTCCTGCGCCGTTCCCAGTACTGGACACATAGTAGGCCCCCAATGAGTAAATGCTGAATAAATGAAAAAAAACAAGACATTACACATTCAATGTAAGGGGAGATAAAAACACATATGTATATTATTCAAAGTCAGTGTTGACTCTATTTCCTCTGCAAATTATTCATGGCTATAGTTATTAGAAGTTTTGTACTCTACTGCTATAATGTCTGTCTCAGTGTCCTTTAGTATAAATTGGTATGATTTTCTCAGGGAATGCAAATTATTTTTTATATTAATCTAAAAGAAATATGATGTGGATGGCAGATCCATGCCAAAATGATCACATAATCCTTTTGAAAAAGAAAGAGAAAAAAATATAGATTATCCATGGTTTAAATCATCTCTATTCTATTATCTTCCATTGACTAGGACTCTCACCAGTTGAGTCTAAATCCCTTCAGCAAAAGATTTCCTCTAGCCATGTCTCTCACTTGGTTCTATTTTTCAAGTATATCCCTGACATTACAAACAACAAGGCTTCAAATCTCCATTGAATTATCTGTTCTTCTCCTTTACTGAATACAGAATTGTTGCTTTGGCTAGAATTAGTCAGGCACAGTAAGTACAATAACACTCAGTGCCTTCCTGTGTAGCACCTGCTGCATGTTATTTATTTCTTGTTAGCTACGTAGTACAACAAATTGTGTCTTTTAACAGCTCATTGAGTAGAGGAGGAGAAAGTGATGGCAGTGGATTCTTCATAATGTGCAATGGTGTCAATATATATCTTTTCAAATAATTCAAGCTAGCAACTTTGCACTAATAACATTTATTTCTTTGGAAAATTTCTCTGCCACATATAATTTCCAAATGACCTTGAAAAGACAGCAGCATGAGTAGAGTAAGTATAGGCAATGACCCATGGCTTTAACAGGCTAGCAAAGGTGATTTTAATTGAATAAATGCAGTCTACGGAAATTAAGCAATACTTCTTTTCAAAAAGTTTAAAGATGTTAAGATAGACTTCAGTTGTTAAATGTCCATACATTATCTAAGGCTCTTTGGATTTAGCAATATGGTTAAATACTACACCATCAAGAGAATAAAATCTACACTAAGAACTTTTTCAGGGAAGTACAATGTCATTGAAATCTTCCAGAACAATCCAGATCCATTAAGGTCTCCCAAATCAATGAATAACCACACTTTTGATAATTTCCCATCAGATACCCTCATTTGTTTTCACCAGTGTGCAAGATTCAACAAAAAGTACTTGAATAAAACACAGGGCAGTGGCTACTAATTTTTTTTATCTGTGTATTTTGTTTTATTATGTTAGAGTCTCTAATTGAACTTTGTTCCAAGCTATTAACCTATGACAGAAGACTGTGGAGATAAGATTTCACTGACATATAGAACAAAGAAAAAGAAGGGGCGTGAAAATTACAATGACAAGGTTGCCTTAGCAGTTTTGAGGTGGTAAAATGAAATCCCTGACTAACAGGCCTAGCTAACCATCTCTGGGTGAACCCACTGAGAGGCCTCTCTGAGAATCCATAATAAACACATGCTGTTATTGCAAAGTTCAAATTTCAAAGCAAATTAAAATATGCCTATAATTGTTATAAGTTGTACAAGAGATTCATATACAAAGAACAAAATGAGAAACATTATGAGTAAATTGTTGATGCTATCCAAGCAGCCATTTTTTTGTTTGAGAAAAGACTAAAGTCTTTGCTTTACATTTTACAGATTTCAGTCTCCTTGGCTTTCAGGAACTCAAATTTCCTCAATTATTTTTCTTTTTTGCTCAATACCATTATCTCAATTCTCACTTGAAACAAAAAGACAAAGTATAAAAGCATTTTAAAATGTTCTAACCTATGGGAAAGTTTTGCACGAAACTTTACACAATGCCATATAAGTAAGTCAATCCTCTCTGTCAAAGCTCTGAGTGATGATTTAAGTCGTTTTCTAAATTTTTCAAATATGGAATAAAAGACAACATGCAAGATATAGTGGAGATAGGAGTTTAGTGTAGGTCACTAACACAATCTTCTCCTGAAAACAATACCAATGTTTCCTTTCTAGACAGCATATGTGGCTTCTGATGAAAGAAAATCATTAAGGGAAGTCTTGAAGGTTTAAAGCTGAAAGGAATTAAACTGTTCAGGTATTGTTTTCCCAGGACAAGCCAGGAGCTGCCAGAATGATTTGAGTCTCTATTTTGCAGCCAAATTTTGAATATTTTTATTTTTAAATTCAATAATTTGACTTGCATTCTGATATAAATAGTGCCTAAAATTTAACTTACTTTATTGGTTGGTTCATTGTGAATGTATATACAAAAGAACATTTAGTCAATGTATGTTCACAGTAGAAACAACTTTTAGAAAAAAATTTTTGTGCTGAGAAATACAGAAATTATGAAAGATTATCACAAGAAATTAAGTTCACAAATTCTTTACCAAAATGACTGCTGTTAGCTTCAATTGCTTATTTAAACAGCAAGAAACACTTAGAGATTTTATTGATCTAAAGGCCAAAAATTATCTGCTCCCTGGGGAGGTTACGTCTATAATCTAGAGATCACTTCTGGGAAACTAAATGTACAGCTTTAGGAGATCATGTAATCCTGAGACTGTATAGATTTAATTTAAGCCACCTCTGAAATTTTCCCATTTAAAATAATACCTTTTTAAAGAAAGATTTAAATAACATATCTAGGGCACACAGAGAATGTTTAGTGACATCATCATCATTACTCTTGATACAGTTTCCCTGCAAATAATTACTAACCACAGTTCATAATGATGCAATATCTACACTCTGACATCTCGTCAACACAAGTCAATGAGCAGCTGTGTGAGCCATTTCTGGCACCAGCACTGGGAGCAGTACCCTTTCAGAAATATCTCTGCCAAAGAGACTCTTTGTGGATGAGCTCAGATTAAGTCACTACACAGTGGCCTATCTTAAAGACAATCTTATGTCCCAACACAACAGTTGGGTCTTATGTTCAATTGCTTTATTCCAGGATAGCCATATGTCCAGAGGGCTTGATCATCAGTAAATAAAGTTACAGACTGCTATTGTTTCACTCAAGCAATATACAGTCCTGTCAGGTTTGACTTATTATTTTGAATTGTTCAGATCACCACTATGGAATGGTCTGTAATTCTCTGGATAAAAACAATGTTACTAAGCAAAAGAGACACAGTATATTATTCAGGGCAGAATGAAGGGAACCACTATTTTGGTCCTTCTGATAATGTCAGTTATATTGTTAGTACCTGATAAATTCATTTCAATGCCTCTATCTTACCTTATTTTTCATGTCAAAGATGAATTCACCTGTAAAGCATATTTGTTTGGAGTTTATACTACCAATTTTTCAACTAAGTCTTCTTGTGGGATAATAAAAGCAAGTTAATGATTGAAAACCCATTTTGTTTTTGAAATTATTTAGATGAAACCATGACAAACCTGTAGACCAGTAACTAAAGATTTCATGTAAACTAATACAATTACATAAAATATATATTTGGTATACTTCAATTCAAACAAAATGAATATAAAATATCTCAACTCAAAAGCAATAAATTCTTCATGCAATGACCTAATCATTTAATGTACTTATCCAGAGTATATGAATTAAATGGAATTTTCAAAAGGGAAAGGCATTCAGAATAAGTTTTTCTAAGAAAGACAAAAAAGTACAGAAAAAGGTTTCCATATAATCACAAATAATTCTTAGAATTACCCCATTTTTCCACAATTTAGGAAATCATGCTTAATTATTTTATCCTAATACTCAAAAATAACCTCTCTCAGTAAGAAAAGAGATTAGTCCACCATACTGCTCCTTACTTGCTAATCTTAAAAAACATTAGAGGAAATAGAAGAACATATCTTTGTCTGCAAAGTTGACAAAAATTTCTCAGATAAGACATAAAAAGCACAGACATAAAAAGAAAAAGACTGATAAGTTGGATTTAATGTAAGTTACAAATATTAGCACTTCAAAAGGAAATTAAAGGCAACCAAAGAATGAGAGGCTATAGTTGCCATGTATGTATGTGACAAGAACTTTTATCCAGAAAATAAACAAAAAACCTCTTATAACTCAATAATAAAACAGCCTAATTAATACGGGGAAAATATTTTAACCAATTTTTATCCACTAAAGAAATATGAATAGCCAATAAGCACACAATAGACATTCAACATCACTACTGCATACAAATTAAAAGCACAATGAGACACTACAAATTTTCCCTCTTAATAATGGCTAAAAATTCAAAAGACTGACAATACTGTAAAAATACTAACCATTACTGTTAGTAAAGACATGGAACATCAGGAACTCTCATCTATTACTGTATCAAATGGCACATCTACTTTGGAACACTGGCAGAGATTTTAGTTAAATTAAACCTATACCTACCATACAACTCAGCATTACATTCCTAGGAATTTTTTAGGAAAAATGAAATACATGTCCAAGCAAAGACTTGTACACGAATGTTCCTAGCATCTTTAGTCACAGTACCAAAAAACCAATCTCATTGCCATCAAGTCAGATCCGAGCCATAACAACCTCTCCTTGGATTTCCGAGGAGGTATCTCTACAAAAGTAGATTGCCCCATCTTCCTTCCGCGGAGTGGATGGTGGGTTTGAACTGCCAGCCTTCTGGTTAGCAGTCAAATGCCTTAGGCACTACACCACCAGAGCCCCAATAGTTAAAAAAATGAAGAAGAAAAAAAAGTAAAAATGCAATATTAATCATCAGAAGAATGAACAAAATATATTATGCATACAATAGAATACTCCTCACAATTAAAAGAAATGAACTTTTGATACACACTCTAATATGATGAAATTAAAAACAAAGATGTTGAATGAAAGAAGACAGACATAGAAGAGTGCACCATATGATTCCATTCATATGAAATTCTAGAAAATATAAATTTATCTAAGAAAGTAGGCCAGGGGTTGTCTATGACCAATGGTGAAGTGAGATATTGACTCCAAAGGAGCAGATGGAAATTCTTGGGGGATGAAGATGTTCTATAATTTGATTGTGATGTTGGTTTCATGGGTGAATACTTCCATCAAAACTCATTGAATCATATACTTAAATCAAGTACAGTTAATTGCATATAAATTATTTTGCAATAAAGTTGATTTAATAAAAACAAGTACCCTCCTCAAGTCATTGTTTGAAAACTGTGTAAACAAATATGACTATGTATAATTACAGTCCATTTTTTCACTAGGAAAATATTCACAAATACGTAGTACCTAAGGCAAGCCTATGTTCTGATGGGCCTCTGGGTACTTTGAAGGGCCAGCCTTTCAACTAGTAGACCAGCTCTTAACTATTTATACCACCCGAGTATATGCACCACAAAAAGAGGGAAAATGAGTAGTCACTTTATGACTGAAGGAAAATGCTGGCTGCTTCTGGAATCCTCAGAGGCCATATGTCTTCCTTTTAGATAGAATTAGGAGCTCTGGTGGCCTAGTGCCTAAGGCATCTTCCTTCTGTGGAGTGGCTGGTGGATTTGAACTGTCAACCTTCTGGTTAGCAGTCAGATGCCTTAGGCACTATGCCACAAAAAAAAAAAAAAAAGCTCTTTGCCGTCCAGTTGGATCTGACTTATAGTGACCTCTCCTTGGGTTTCTGAGGTGGTATCACTACAGAAGTAGATTGCTCGATCTTCCTTCTGAGCAGTGGCTGATGAGTTTGAACAACCAGCTTTCTGGTGAGCAGTCAAATGCCTTCCAAAACCAAAAAACAAACTCACTGCTGTCAAGTTGGGTCTGACTCATAGCGACTCTTCCTTGAGTTTCCAAAGCTGTATCACTACAGAAGTAGATTGCCCCACTTTCCTTTCGAGGTGTGGCTGGTGGGTTTGAACCACCAGCCTTCTGATTAGCTGGGTGATCTGCTTCTGAAAGGTCACAGCCTTGAAAAATATATGGAGATAATGCACACATGGGGTTTCCATGAGTAAGAACTAACAATAACCACAAGCCAAAATTGCCACAAAATTGAGGTAAGAAAAAAGAGGGACCCTAAAATTATTGACCTGATACTAACATCCCTTAACGCAATGAATCAAAATTACATACAAAAAGTATTTTATTGTATTTACTAGTCTTCTAGCACTGTTCCTGTATCTCTAACTATTAGGTATCTATGAATCCCTTCCCTAATACCTCCAAGTCAAATTTTGTTTTTTCTACCCAGAGCACATTGTTGTCAGTTGCCCACAGCATTGACTCTGATGCACAGAATCCTTACGTACAACAGAATGAAGTGGTGACTAGCATCTTCATAATTATCAGCATTTTCAAGTCTATCATTGCAGCTCCTGTGCCAGTCCACCTCACAGAGGATTTTCCAAACCCTCACTGGCTTTCTACCTCACCAAACACGATGTTCCTCCTCTAGCAACTGATCCCTCCTGATGCAAAACATTCTGCTCTGATCCATAAGATTTCCACTGGCTGATTCTCAAATGTAGATTGCCAGCCCTGTCTTCCTAGTCTGTCTTGGTCTGGAAGCACTACTGAAACTTGCCCACGTGGATATCTCTGAATATATTTAAAACCACAAAATAGTTACTCAATATATACTTCTGATATTGTAGATTATAACTTAAGGAAGAATAATAGAATTGATAATATGACAAGACACTTTAAATCTTGCAAATATACCTTGATGATAAATATTCTAAACAGGTAAGGGCTCCTCCACCCCCCCCCCAGAAAAAATAGTTGAAGAAGTGGAAATATTTATAAACTTTATAGGTTATGCAGAATTTTAACAAAGTACTACTCATACATTACTGAATTTTAAAATGGAGGGAGCTAGGATGTCAAATTGAAAAAAAAAAAAAAAGCATTATTGTTCCATTGCTGTTTAGTGAAAGTATATTTCATTCCTTCTAAGATAATGCTCCCAAAGGAAAGGTTTTAAAGGAGTTTTTGTATCTTTAACCTAAGGGCTGAAGACCTTGATATGAAGAAAGGACAAAGCTAAGATTGCAGAAGAGTAAAAGGAATTGAAAACAATCAATGTGTTGATGCCAGCTCAAAGAGGGTCAATAAGAGATCAGCTTTACCTGCATCTGTTACTTAATTAAAAAGAGAAGGATGACAGTGTCCACTACTCATTGCTATGGTAACATTTAAATATAAGGCAATTTGGACCACCAGTCCACTCTGAGCAAAGCCAAGTGAATGTTTAAGTAAATCCATATATATATATAAGCTTACTGAAAATACAATGTGTCAGAGCTACAAATAAAGTTTAAAAATCAAGTATTCATTTTTCCCATGCATCTTGTAAGTACACAATGGTAAAGAAAATATGCTAATGAAAGTCAGAACAGGATAAGATGTGTGTGGAAGGAGGCCTTTTAAAAGAGCTTTTGAACACACTTTTATTGTTTCTCAGTACAAGTCGTATTACATTATCTTTTGCCTTTCACCATTTCTATGATCTAAGCTACATCCACCCTAATTGTCTATGGTTTTCATTGTTCACTTTGTTCCATTTTTGTTCTGCAGCAATATATCTCACACTAATTATTATTTGTGTGTGTTCTTTCTTAATTACAGACTTTCCATTCTTTTATCTTCTTGTTTCCTATCTCTTCATCCAATTCATGCATCATTATTACTGTCATCAAGAAATGTTAATCGCTGAGAAATGTGGGATTTTTAAAATAAATCCAGCAAAACTTACAGAACATCGCATTACCTGAGTAATGTTATATGACATTTATTGTACTATACCACACAATTTGCATCAAATTTGTTAATAACCTAGCTATTTAGTTATTTGTCCTACATTAAATAAAAGAGTAAAAAGTTTAAAGCTGCATTAATTATAACTATTAGGAAAATAAGCAATCCTATTTAAACAAACAGTATATGCATTTGTCTTAAATTTTACACAGCCTGGTAAAATATCAGAAAATGATTATTATCAAAACATGACTTAACTGTATTTGCAAAATGCATCTTATTTAACAGAGAACTATCCTCTACTAATGTTTATGTCCTTTTGAAGAAAATGTTATTTTCCTATTTAAATGTTACTTTTCTCCAAACAGTAGAAGTTCCATGAGGCAGCAAGGTATTGTACAATGAAGTGAAAGTAATAACACTGTTACTTAGGCAATATATGGTTCTATTGATATTGGATTCATTACATAGTCATCATTGACATTATTTTACTTGAACACAGTTTATAGCTCTTTTTAGTTAGCAGTATTTTAAGCTTTCTCCACCTCACAGGGTATTTCTTTCTATTGCCCTGTTTCTCTTTCCAATGTTCTCAACAGTAGCATATTTGAAACAGGCAGGCCTACTGTTACAATACCTTAAGCGATCAAAATAAGTCTTTATTTTGAAAGTTTTATTACACAGCTACTATAAATAGTTGTTTTAAACATCTTATTTTAAGAATCTCTTTTTAAGCATCACTTTCAACATAAACAATTAATTAGTTTGATTCATTTATTATTCTTGCTTAAAAACTCGATTGTTTACATTCAGGTATGTAGCAGTACCAGGCTGCACTATGACTGTTTTTTTAAATAGTTAGCAAATTTAAATGAAAGAATGTGAGATATTTGATAAATTGTCTCTCTTTAAGCAGTGTTTTGAAAAACTACAAAGCATCACTCTTTTATTTATCTTTTTCTAACTTTAAATGCACTTCTACTGCTTTCTACTTCATTAAGTCCTTTTTAGGAGGCAATACAATCACTGGGAGTTCCTTTATTAAAAATAGTAAAGACAGTCCTGATCTTGCAAAACACTTCTGGAAGTGAGAAACAAGTAGTGAAGTCTCACCCACAATCACCTGCCCTATGCAAATCTTGAAGCTAGCTGCCTCTCATATCCACTAGGGGGATCATTACACAGTAAAAATAGATCGGTCTGTTTATAGGTGTTTTCTTACTTTCTCACTTAATAACACAAAGAAGAAAATTACTTTTAAACAACAACAACAACAAATCACTTCAACAGAACTAATTGTATAATATTTTAATTACAGTAAATACTGAAATATATTTTCACTTATTTTCCACATTCAAAATCAAACCTGTTGCCTTCGAGTAGATTCCAACTCATAGCAACCCTATAGGACAGAGCAGAACTGCCCCCAGGGTTTTCAAGGCTATAAATTTTTATGGAAGCAGACTGACACATTTTTCTCCCATGGGAGCAGCTAGTGGGTTCAAACCACCAAATTTTAGCTTATCAACCAAGTACTTAACCACTGTGCCATCGGGGCTCTTTTTTATTAATTTTAAAAAGCTATTATTTTAAAATCCCCACTGGGATATCAAGCCTACAGCCCATGTCCTAGTATCCAAAGTATAAAGGAAAAAGCAGAGTCTTTGCAAAACATATTCAAAAATTCAAATATGCTACAGCCACAAACCTACTTTGATGCTAATCTCATTGAAAAAAAAAAAATTATGATGAAACTTTGTTGAAGTAATGAAGGTAACATTTCAAACATCAAAACATATCCATAAAATAAACTTTTAAAAGTCACCTACTACATTCTTTTGCTCATAACAGGTTATTACTTCCTAGCGCTCCTTCCAGCCACTCCTTGGAAGAAAGGTTGGGCAATCTACTTCCATAGTGATATTGCCTTGGAAACCCAAGAAGAGATTGCTATGAGTCAGGTGCAAGTCTATAGCAATGTGTTTTTTGTTTAGTGCTCCTTCAATAGTTTTGCAATATGGATTATTTAAGCAAGAAAATGGAACTGATTCTGTCTTACTCTTTCTTCTTACTAAAGCAAAGAAAAAAAAATTAAAAAAATTCACAATAAATCTATCCTTGCTTTTAACAAAGCCCAAGGTGTTGCTATTATGTGATAAAATGTACCAAATACAACCCACTGCCTTCAAGTTAGATCAGACTCATAGCAACCCCGCCTTGGGTTTCCAAGGCAGTATTACTAAGGAAGTAGATTGCCCAACCTTCCTTCCGAAGACTGGCTGGTGGGTTTGAATTCCCAGCCTTCTGGTTAGCAGTCAAATGCCTTAGGCACTATGTCACTAGAGCTCCCACCAAATATAATAGAGATCAACTTAGGCAATTTCATAGCCTAGCAGTGATCCAGAATAAGATTTTTTCTCTTCTTCACTTGTGTATATTTACCAGTTTACACCCTGCCTAGGTCCCACATCAAATGGTCATTAAATGTTTGATGGGCAAATGGATGGCTGATCTTGGAAGGGACACTGAGAAACACTGATTTTTCTCCGATCCAGATACAAAAAGGAAATGCTGCATTTTAAATATCTCCATAAAGAAGACATTCCAAAAACCAAACCAAACTCACTGCCATTGAATTGATTCCAACTCACAACGACCCCATTCGGTTTCCAAGGCTATAAATCTTTATGGAAGCAGATCACCTCATCTTTATTCTGCAGCGTGGCTGGTGGGTTCAAATAACCAACTTTTTGGTTATCAGCCCAATGTTTTAGCCACAGCACTACCACTGCACCCTTAAAGAAGACACTGGAAGTGCCTTATTGATGAGTAGTGCTTTGTCATTTATAGTGGTATGAATTTAAAGAAACCTAACAATTTATTTCTCAACTATACGCTAACCCAGGATTTCTCAACTTCGGCACTACCAACATCTTGGGCTGGATAAGTCTTGATTGTGGAGGGCTGTCCTGGATATTGTACAATGTATAGCAGCATCCCTAGCCTCTAACCACCAGGTGCCAATAGCATCATACCAATTTGAAAAGCAAAAATGTCTCCATACATTGCCTCATGTTCTCATGAGGTGAGGATTGGACAAAATCATCCATAATTGAGAATACTGCATTAATAGGAAAATCACTTTAGTACACTTGATATCACCAATAGAAACCTAAAAAAGCCTTTGTAGATTATTTTAAACATTGGGTAACGTCTATTATATGGCAAAGTTGATGTTCAACTATATTCTGTTGCAAAGAATGTAGCTTGTGAATGATGTATTAGACTCATTGATTGTGTCAGATGTTGTAGCTTATCAAGTCTATCTAAAACACTGACCAGAAATAGAAGTCATACTTCTAAACCATAAATAAGAACATAGCAAAAAATAAATATACCGATTGTATCAAAATCTAACACATTTGTTCATATCATTGAGAAACAAATCAGTTATCAGTCAAATTTAGCTCAAAATAAATGGTTATCAAATCTATATATTTTAAAGTTGGAAATTCCAATAATTACAATTGTGGCCTGAACTGTTAACTCTACTGATGCTTATAACCTTGATGTTCCTTATGCATGTGTAAACCTCTACAGTATGGATGTTTCTAAAGCTTTTCTTGTTAAATTCTCAAAGCTAGGGGAAAAAAAAATCAAACTTGGAATTCTTAGTGGTAATTCTTCAAATATGTGATGACTCATATGGTGCCTTCAAAAGTTTTCTGTTTTTTTACCAATCACAACAACTTCAATCATTACTCATAAATTATTTTTACTTGACCTTTAATTATTTTAGGTTAATCCACTGTAGATATTTTCTACTCTCTCTGCATTCCTTCTTAATGGAAGCAGCTCTATTTGGTTCAGCTTCTGTAAAGGGTTTTGCCATCACCAACAATGGTGACAGAGTAGAAGTTATGTTTTTTCTGTTTATAAAGAGCTAAGCTTATCACTCATCACAACAAACAGCTAAGTGAACAAAGAACCTTTGACAAAACATTAAAGCCTCTAAAGCCATGTTTACCATGGCTCAACTACCATAATGTGTGCAAAAAAATCAAAATATTTGAACAGTTTTGTAAAGAAAGTGGAGGGTCAGCGAAAAAGGGGAAGGTCCTCAGTGAGACAGAATGGCACAGTGGTTGCAACGATGGGCTCAGGTATATATAGCAAGGATTGTGAGGCTGGCATAGGACTGGGCAGTGTTTTTCTGTTATACACAGGGTAGCTATGAGTCAGAGCCGACTCGATGGCACCTAACAACAAAAGCAGCCATTGGAATTGATAATAATGTCATCATCAATGGTAGTCCACAGAAAGTGGAAGATAAATTAATCTTGAAGATCAGAAATTGGTAAACTATGGCCCACATGCCAAATCCAACGTGTTGTATATTTTTTGTAAATAAAATTTTATTAGAACATAGCCATGCTCATATATGTATATATTGTCTATAGCTGCTTTCATGTCCTTTACAGAAAAAGTTTGCTGACTTCTATTGGACAACATCCAAGTAGGGCTTCATCAAGTAGAAAACAGGTAGATGGAATATGATTGAGTTACACACAAGCAGGAATCTAGAACACTTAATATTATCTATATCTGAATCACTGCTTTTACAAAACTTCAATGGAAATAATTTTGGTTGAAATTCCATTTTTTTTTCAGATTTGGCAGTTTATTATCATGTTCCTTATGAAGACTAAAATATATTTTAAAAATTAGTCTTCTGATTTAAATTACTGGTTTTCAACTTTATCAGAACCAAGACCTGTTTTTAAATAAAGATTTTTATTTTTTCCTTACTATTCTGAAATGAAAGTCATAAATAATGTAAATTATTGAGGCAATAATTTCAGTAAAATCAGTACAATGTCCTAACTCTCATAAAAGGAAATAATTTATAATAAAATATTTAATATGCAAATACTCACTATGTCTACACTGAAGAAAAGATGAAGTCAGATACTTGTGACTGTATGTTGAATCACCGAAACTACAGAGCCAAACATGCAAATTGATTTGCATGTTTACTAACATGTTATTTATTTATTAACTCAAGTACCACAGGTAAAGCTATTTATTTATTTATTTTTACACAATAAAGAATAAACAACTCACTGTTGTCAAGTTGGATCCAACTCATATGCAATTTAAAAACCAAGAATTAAAGGATATTCCAAAAGGCTTCTGAAATAAAAGTCAGCCAAAAAAGTAACAAGAGTCAAACTAGCTTCATACTTATTGGTAAATATGAATGCTAAAAGATAAAGGAACACTAGTCTAATTTATAGGAGCTCTGGTAGCATAGTGCCTAAGGCACTTGACTGCTCACCAGAAGACTGGCAGTTCAAACCCACCAGCCACTCCTTGGAAGAAAGGTTGGGCAATCCTACTTCCATAGTGATACTGCCTCTGAAACCCAAGGAGGGGTTGCTATGAGTCGGGGCCGACTCGACGGCAAACAACAACAACAGTCTAATTTATAAAAGATAAAATGGTTATCAACTTGTAATTCTATATCCCACCAAATAGCAGATGTGGTCAAGGAGAATGAAATCATTTTAGGTACATAAAGTCTCAGAAACTTGTACTGCTATGCAAAGTTTCTTAGTAAGTTACTTGAAGAAGGACCCCCAAGCTTAAAACTCAACCAGAATAGACAGGGAAAGGTGAGTTCAGACATCAGAGTGTATAAGGAAAAAAAAAAGAAAAAGGAACTAAGAAGGAGGGAGGCATACATACTAGAATAAATTATATACTACAGAACTTTAAAAAACTGAGGTTTTCATAAAGGCAAGTATTGCAAGAAAAAAAAAAAGGAAAAGAAGGCACTGAGAAACTCCATCATGAAAAACAAAGAGCTGCACAAAAAGGACATATAGTCATCATTTGCAAAAACTTTGCATAGTAAAAGCAATGTAAATATAGTTTGATGGCTTTGAACGTTTATAATAAACTTAGACAAATAATTGGAAATTTAATGATGTTTTCAATATCAAAAAATAATATGCTGTTGTTCTGGATGTCCTTAATATAAATGTTTTGGATAACAGAAATTGGGAGGTGGAAGGGTGGACATGAAAGCCAAAGAAAGAATGGAAATGCTAACATCATCATTTTGTAAAGTGAAACATCAAAAGATACAGTCAATAGTAAAATTAATTAAACATATAAACAAAGAGCTGAACAGATTGTTTCAAAGAGCAGCTCGAGTAGACAAAGCCAATTACTATAATGAAATGTGCAAAGACCTGGAGTCTGAAAACCAAAAAGGAAAAACACGCTTGGCATTTCTCAAACTGAAAGAACTGAAAAAAAATTTAAGCCTTAAGTTGCAACATTGAGAGATTCTATGGGCAA
>NW_006921758.1:1061242-1062853 GCF_000298275.1 Orycteropus afer afer | reverse complement strand
GGGTGGAGGGTCGACGAAAGAGGGGGAGGCCTTCAACGAGATGGATTGATACAGTGGCTGTGATGATGGGCTCAAGTATAGCAGGGATTGTGGTGCTGGCGCGGGATCGGGCAGTGTTTCGTTCTGCTGTGCATGGGGTTGCTATGAGTCGGAAACAACTTGACGGCACTTAACAACAACAACAACAAACAAACAAATTCCTAAGTTTACAGGATAACCAATAGATAAAATAGGATAATATAGTATGATGGGAGTAAAGGAGGTGATAGAATGTTATATGTGGGCTGAATCTTTTTCTGTTATAGCAGAGAATAAAATGCCTAAAATTGGTAAATTAAGGAATTATGATAAATACATAGTATTTAGAGAAAGAATTTTAACCTATATTTTGCATAAACTCCACTGGCAGTCTGGTGAAGTCAATAGAACCATTCTCAAAATAATATTTTAAATGCATAAAACAAAATATATAGAATTCAAAGGAAATCAATTAGACTGAAATAAATACTAAACAAACGTGGTATAGTAATAGCCTTCTTTATAAGCATATCAAATGACAAGAACTAATTGAATAGAGATGAATATAAATATTATTTCAAGATAGATTTCTGTAGCAACTTAATGATTATAATGACATACATAATGTCAGGAAAATATCCTGATAAAATCACAGTATTGCTAATACTACTGTGGACTGTTGTATATGCTAAATTTCAATTCAGAGATTAATAAAAATAAACATGTAATTTATTGCTCTATCTAAATATATAGGCCTCCTGAATCTTATTCATGGATTTCAGATTAAGAATTTCTGATTTAGAGGTATAAAGAAGATATCATTGTAAGAAATAAAAATGTTTGCCTCTGAGTGATGTCTTTGAGTTTATGGATGTGGTATGTACAGCTCTCCTAGGTATTATTTGATTTTATGAATCACATGAATATATTACTTTGATAACAGCATTTAAAATATCTTTTTATATTAAATTGTAAGGAGCTCTGGTAGCATAGTGCCTAAGGCACTTGGCTGCTACCCAGAAGGCTGGTGGTTCAAACCCACCAGCCACTCCTCGGAAGGAAGGTTGGGCAATCCTACTTCCGCAGTGATACTGCCTCAGAAACCCAAGGAGGGGTCGCTATGAGTCGGGGCCGACTCAACGGCAAATAACAACAACAACATTAAATTGTAAATATAATGCAATATATATGCATCTATATGTGTGTATATATTCTCATGTAATATAGTATAACTCAAAAAAAGAAAAAAAAAATGCCTGTCATCAAGTAAATTCTGACTCATAGTGACCCTACAGAACAGAGTAGAACTGTCCCATAGGGTTTCCAAGACTATAAATCTTTACAGACACAGATAGCCTCATCTATTTCCCACAGAGTGGCTGGTAGTTTCAAACCACCAGCCTTTTGGTTAACAGCCAAATGCCATAGCTACAGCACCACCAGAGCTCCTCATAATATGGTACAGAATTACACAATATAATATATTATAGTTGTTGTTGTTGTTGTTGTTGTTAGGTGCTGTCAAGTCATCTCCGACTGCGGTGTAGTAAATTACTTAGTGTGGCTTTTCTACCCATAAGTCTTTGTAAACTC
>NW_006921758.1:1021134-1059861 GCF_000298275.1 Orycteropus afer afer | reverse complement strand
TGCCCAACCTTCCTTCCGAGGAGTGGCTGGTGGGTTTGAACCGCCAGCCGTCTGGTTAGCAGGCAAGTGTCTTAGCCACTATGCTACCATTTGTAAATGAAAGCAGACATCACAGTCTTGGTCAAATCTGAAAATGCTTCAACTAAAGGAGAACCTATTGAACTGACTTATGTTAGTCCTTAACCAAGGCATCTAGAGTCCAGAAGAATAACATGATAGAAGAATATATCATTACCGACATAAAGTTATCTTAAACAGATATTTGGAAGATGATATGAAAATGATATAATTACCCAAATGTGTCTCCATTAACACTAGTAATAAGTGAGATGGTGTATGTATATGTTCTATTGTTGGTAAGTGCTGTTGAGTCAGTTTTGACTCAAAGCAACCCTTGTACGACAGAACTAAACACTGCCTGGTCCTGCGTCATCCTCACAATCGTTTCCATTCTTGAGCCCATCGACACAGCCACTGTCAATCCATCTTATTGAGGATCTTCCCTTTTTCACTAACCCTCTACTTTAATGAGCATCACATCTTTCTCCAGGAACTGGGCCCTTCTAATAAGACTAAAAAGATAAGCACTAGGAGATACTAGTTTTTAGCTCATTGTTTAACTTTTCTGGGTATGTTTCTTTATTCCCTCCCCACCAAAATTAGGAACTGTTCTGTAATGATATTTGGTCATATTCAATTCTACAATGGTTTAACTATTGCTCACTATGAAGATTACAAAATTTTAGATTTTTGTATAGAGAATTAATTATCCAGGGAAAGTTTCCCAAATCGTACTTGTTCTCTAATAGTTCATGAAGCAATGTGCCTTTTAAACAACCAAATGCTCTTTTAGTGTCTAATGAAAGTAACAAAAAGAGAACTTGCATTTGAATCCTAGGTTATAGTAGAGTCAGTTGTTGTTGCTGTTGTTATGTGCCGTTGAGTCGGACCCAACTCATAGCGCCCCTTCATGAGTTTCTCAGGTAGTAACACTGTGGAAGTAGATTGCCCAACCTTCCTTCCGAGGAGTGGCTAGTGGGTTTGAACCCCTGGTTAGCATTCAGATGCCTTAAGTACTAAGCCACCAGAGCTCCTAAAATAATAAATTAGCATCCCAAAATACCTTCTCCTTGTATTCATTTTCAATTACTAATCTCCCACAGTAACAATTACCCTGACTTTATAAACAACATTTTGCTTATTATTGTACTTTATTTATATAAGTGGGCTCATATAGTAGAATGAACTAGTTTGTGCTTCACTTCATGCCCTCAGCATTATGCTTATATAGATAGTAGTTTGCACCTATAGATCGTATATTGCCATTGCTGTGTTGTTTTCCATTTTAAGAATATACCACAATCTATTTATACCTTCTTTATTTTTTGGGTATGTGGATAGTTAATTGTTTTTAGTTACTATAAATAATGATACTCAGCATGGTGGTAAATATATTTTGGTAAATATATGTATGCATTTCTATTGGATATATACTCAACAGTGAAATTGGAGTCACAGGTATTCATTCATGTATGTTGAACTTTAGTGTATCTATACCGTTAAATGGCTTCCTGTTTATTTCAATTTATAAATCTCACCAGAAGTATATTAGAGTTCCAGCTTCCCCATCTCTTCATCAAAAGTATATATTTTCTGCTTAAAAGGCCTATTACCCTTAACTCAGTAACTATTTACTGCGGACTTTCTAATTTTAAGCACTATTAAAATAAATGGAGGAAAGATTAAAGTTGTCGAGGATTTCATTTTAGTTGGCAAAAATCAATGCCTATGGAAGCTGCAGCCAAGAAATCAAATGGCGTATTGCATTGGGCAAATTTTCTGCAAATTCTTTTAACTTTTAAAGTGTTAAAGAACAAAGAAGTCACTTTGGAGACTAAAGTGTACCTGGCCCAAGCCATAGCATTTTCAATAGCCTCATATGCATGTAAGAGCTACACAATGAATAAGGAAGACTTACTGCATTTGATGCAGAAGAAATGATGCATTTGAATTGTGGTGTTGGCAAGAATACTGGATGTGCCATAGACTGCTAGAAAAATGAACAAATCTGTTTTGGAGGAAGTACAGTGGGAATGCTCCTTAAAAGACAGAATGGCCAAACTTCATCTCCTGCACTTTGGTCATGTTGTCAGAAGGAACCAGTCCCTGGAGAAGAATATCATGCTTGTTAAAGTACAGGGTTGATGAGAAAGGGGAAGACTCTCCACGAGATGGACTGACACAATGGCTACAATGATGGGCTTAGCATGGCAACAATTGTGAGGATGGCATTGAACTGGAAAATGCTTCTTTCTGTTGAACAAAGGATCACTGAGAGTAGAAATCAATGTGACAGTACCTAATAACAGCCAATTTACATTGGTCACCTTTCTAATTACCACAAGTGATAAAAATTCAAAAAGCAGAAATGCTTTTATTATCCAACCTACATTTTCCAACTATTTTTTCAAAACTATCCAAATTTCTATCACCCAACCAGAGGGGAAAAAAAAACCAACACATGATTTGATTTGGAAAACGAAAAGAAAGATTGTCAGTAGAAATTATAATAGAGTCTTCAAAAATAGAGGGTTCAATAATCCTTATCCTAGTAATATCATAATGTCTACTAACCCATTAGTGATCTTTTGACTAAATAAATAGATAATATATTTAATTGAAAACAACAGAAGTACAACACACCTGTGATTTTCCTTATGGCAGAGGCTGAAATGGATGATCTAAAAATCTGATTTGACTCACAGTTTTGTTCAGGCTTCAGAGTCTTTACAAACATTTAGGTTTTGGACTTTTCTTGAGAAAACATGGTTGAGTAACAATGACTCCAACGTATGAGAAAAATCATCAGCACCCTTTCAGTGAGGCAGGTATTCTCCATTTTCCCATGGTCCCTTACCATCCTGTGATCCCTTATATTGAGTCCTGGGGCTAGGTCAGAACTTAATGGCAGGATTTTTCAATTAGGACCAATTCACTCAGTATGTTACCTTCCTAACTTTTCCTAAATTTGCTTTCTGGTATCAACACTTTATAGCAAACTATCTAGAACTTGGAGAATTTGAGAAAGTGGCTCTAGATGATATAAATTTTCACAATGACAATGATAATGATTACAGATCCATAAATAAAGTATAGTGAAGGATCTGACCTATAGGCCAGGTAGGACACTGAAGCTAGAGATCCAGGTATCTCCTCAGGTAGAAGGTGGACGTTCCTCCTTAGGTTTTAATAGTTACAAAATTCTAATTGCTCAACAATAGCATAAGAAGTATCTGTACAAGATCAAATTCTGTTTCAAAAAGAAGCTTATGATCTAAGACAAACTGCCATCACAGATTAAAGTACATTATCACCTCAAGCATAATAGCCCTTTCATAGAATGTTACATATCCTTTTGCTATTTTGTCAACAAGACAAAAGCAAACTACAAAATCAGGATATTTAAAGGTAATCTATATTCTAGACTACAAATACAATACTAAGTTATTTAATAAAATGCATGTAGCTTTACTTGATAAAACCAAAAAAGCAAACTTACTGCCATGGAGTCGGATCTGACTCACAGTGACCTCTCTTTGGGTTGCTGAGGCAGTATCACTATGGAAGTAGATTGCCCAATCTTCCTTCCAAGGAGTGGCTGGTGGGTTTGAACTGCCAGCCTTCTGGTTAGCAATCAAGTGCCTTAGGCACTATGCCACCCGAGCTCCTTTACTTGATATTTATTTTGTATTAAAAGACACACTAGCCCTTGGAGTAGCTTAGGGAGGTAAACTATTACATATTTTTTTATTGCTATTTTGGTTTTTGTTACTTTGCTGGGGAAAAAGAAATCTAGAAAGAAAGTTTCTTAAAAGCAGTTTTATAAGTGAATTAGAGGTCAGCAGAGCATACATAGCTCTACACAAAAAGCATTTGAAGGACATAATGTGTTGTTAACTTGAAGTAATGTGATGTTTACTTAAGGAGCTGAGAAATGGTTGTTGGGCTGCTGTGAAGCCATTAGAGGCAAGTTCAATGTCAACCAAGGTGGGAGGTTAAGCATAAAGCTTACCAACAAAAGCCAAAACAGATTTGTCCAGCGAGTTCTAGTTAAAATCATTACTGAAAGACAGTAGAGCTGTCAGCACCAGGTCTTCCACTGAGATACACCTCATGTGGCCTCATCCAGGTGTACACACACAACTATTCCTTCTGGTAGATGTGTCTTCAGATCAACTTCCTTAGTGTTCTTTTTTTTTTAGCATCTGGATAGAAGCTTCTTTTTTCTCTGTTGAGAAGTACTTGCACAGAAAAGACTCTATCCACCAATGCTAGTGAAAGAAAATATAGTGGTAACTAACTAAAATAGTAAATAATATTCTAAAGTGTATTATTATAACTCAGAAATAGAGTTATTTTAAATATTTAAAAAATATTTTATTTACTTTTTAAAGTTAGGTTTTTCTTACATTTATGAAAAAATAGTTTTAATTCCCTGAACATACGTACTAACTAGCAACATAAAAGGTCCTTTCATAAGTTATTTAAGGAGCCCTGCTGGTGCAAAACTTAAACGCTCAGCAGCTAACCAAAGGATCTGTGGGTCTAAACCCACCCAGCAGCTCTCTGGGAGAATGATGTGCTGATCTACTCCAATAAAGATTAGAGCCAAAAAAAAACCCTACAGGACAATTCTACTCTGTCATATGGGGTTATTATGAGTCAAAAATTAATTCAGGGGCACCCAGTAAGTTATTACATCCAAATTTCCATATAAAAGCAACTTCTTTGCCCTCCCCAAACCCTCTCCCTCATTAAAATTCACTTACAGGTCATTCCATCATTACCCAACCATCATGTGGTTAAAATTCAAATTAATTGGATAATTTACCTAAGAACATTGTTAAGAAAGCTGTGTAAGCTGCTGTGAGGCATAGAGCATATCTCAAAACCAATATACAGTGCAGTAAGATACACATCTTCCTTCTTATTCCTTCTTCCATCTTTTATATTCAATCAGGAGTTGACTATAAATCATGTTGGCATAAATATCCATCAGGCATATTCCAAACAGAGAGAAATAGTTACAATTGTGTGTACCAAAACAAACTGCCTGTCATCATCAATGTGTAGGATATGCAAATACTTTTGCTCAAATACCGTCTAGCCCACTGAGGACCAGAGTTGAGCTGCTGTACTCCCAGCTGAGGAACATGACCTCATACTCTCTGTCATTAGTCCTTCCAGAGACTGCATGCTAAATTCAAGAGTCTTACCTTGAAAGGACAATACCATCCTTTTTGTGATAAAATGTTGGTATACAGGTTTGCTAATTTAAAAAAATGCAATCAAATGGCTGGCACATACTTATGTAGAGCTTCATTTTGCAAAGAAATCAAGAACAGTAGACTCATGGTAAATATTGCATACGACTTTCCTTTTTTAATTAAAAAAAAAAAAAATTTTTTTGTTATCCTCCCCTGATCCCCCCTGCGGACTTGATCCACTTTGTACTTGTACTTCTCCTCCTACATAATAATCTTTCTTAATGTGTCTGCTCAGTAGCAAATCATTCTTATTTGCTAATGCAGATTTTAAAATAAGGGAGAAAAAATTTGCTTTGTTCCTCCTGCACATAAATTATTTCCAAACCAGAATCACACAATGCATACCACAGGTCTGTTCTAACAACAGCCCTAGGACATTTGGTATGTGGCTTTTCCTGACAAAACCTTTCACTGATTAGTTCATACAAGAGGGTGAAAGTCAAACTCCTGGGATACTTCAGTAATCCTTCACCAAAAAGAACAATCTGAAAGCATAGGCCTCACTGAAAATAGCTTACATTAAAATTACCTTCTGTATGTAAATGTTTTATATAAATCACTTGTGGAATAAGACTTTTAAAAAAAAGCTTTAGATAGATTGTATAGCATGATACAAATTTGGTCAAGGATCTTTTATTTATAAAAGAAGGACCAGTCTCTGACATGCTACATTCACCATAATCTCCATTGGAAACTAATGGACTAATTGAAATACACTGTTTCTCAAATATAGCCACTACCCTCTCTAAATCTAAAAGGGATTATTCAGCCTTTATGATAATATGACTAATGATAGTCATTCAGCATGTAAAAAAATGAAGAATAACCATAAATACATGATGATATTACTTGAGACACATATTCAGATACACTTGTATGTGTAAAGCAGGGTTTTGTGTTCCCCCAGATTCCAATCTGAATAATGTAGTGATATCATATGGTCCCTCAAACTCTACATACAATGAGAATCCCTGTGAAAGTAAGATGAGTGACATTTCTGATGATTATAAATATAGCCATTTTTTTCCAGAAGGAAGTATAATGAATTACATTAAAAATCAAAATGACTTTTAATTCTGAGTTGAAAATACACTTAAAAAAAAAACAACTTATTTTTAATGCAAATACAATCCCATTGTAAAATTTCTTTTTATTGATTTATTATTATTTGTTGTTGTTGTTGTTATGTGCCGTTGAGTCGGCCCCAACTCATAGCGACCCCCTTGGGTTGCCGAGGCAGTATCACTACAGAAATAGATTGCCCAATCTTCCTTCCGAGGAGTGGCTGGTGGGTTTGAACCTCCAGCCTTCTGGTTAGCAGTCAAGTGCCTTAGGCACTGTGCTACCAGAGCTCCAAGATTTATTATATAGGCCAGTGTTTTCCATAGTCAGGAATATCAGAGTAATCACAAGGACAATACAAAGACCTTGAAGACATAAACACAAATGCCATTAGGAATGCAGGCACATTCCTCACTTTGTTTCTTCTCCTCACCTCCATTTTTCCTTGTAACCTCAACCACTCCCACTTTCAAACTTATTTCTTTTTTCTCCCTTGTCCTCAAGTATAGCAAAAAACAAAAACAACAAAGAGCCAAAAAAGATTTATTTGGTCATTCAGTAGTTACTGAGTATCTACCACATCTGTAGCAACATAAATATTTCAAGGATGATCCAATGTCACACTTCTCAGAATTACAGGGTATCTCTTTGTGCCTCTGTTTTCCCAACTCTCTTGACCATGGTCTCTCTGAGCAGCAATTAAAAAGAAAACATTTGAAAATTCTTTGTTGGTCTAATAGATGTATTGAAGTTAAAATAATATACATTTCCTATCTGGTAGTGTAGTGCCTAAGGCACCTGACTGTTAACCAGAAGGCTGGCGGTTCAAACCCACCAGCCACTCCAGAAGGAAGGTTGGGCAATCTACTTCTGTAGTGATACTGCCTCAGAAACTGAAGGAGGGGTTTGTATGAGTCGGGTTGACTGGAGGGCCTAACAACAACAATACATAAAGTTCAACCTCTCTCTTTCCTTCCTAGTCTTTGTACAACCTGAAGTTCCTTTATCTTAAAAACATAAAATAAAAAACAAAAATAAACTCTTTTTACATATCATTTAACCTCCAAAATGAGATAGTCCAGAGCTATATCTGTTTGTTAGTCCCTCACTTCCTCTCTTCTCCACCCTCACCATTCTGGTTTTGCATCATCATTCTTCCAAGGCAGCTGGTGCTAGGCCTCTAACAATCAAAACAACACTCACTCCAAGGCATACTTTTAGATCCATTGTCTTGCTTGACCTCTCAGCAATATTTCAACCACCATAGCCACTTCTTCCTTCTTTAACTGCTCTCTTCTCTAAGTTTTCATTATAGTCTACTTTACAGGCTCTTTTGCTTTCTCTCAGCCTCCTCTGTAAACTTCTTTTCCTCCTTAGTCTGTATTTTGAATGTTGGAGTTCTTCAGGTCCATGTTCCTGCCCTCTTGATTTGTTAAATAAATCACATCCTTTACTATGCTTCTAATTCCCATCTGCATGCCAATGCTTGCCTAACCTGTATTTCTTTCCTGGACCCTTATAATATGTTTCAAAATCCAGTTTGCCAAAAGGAGAAAACTGGTTCAAATGTCTACTCAACATCTCTGTTGGATGCCTTTGAAAATACAGAAAATACAAAATCAGCATACTGAAAAGTGTACTGATTCATTTGGGCACCCCATCCAGCATTTCTAATTTCAGTAAAGGCACCATAAAATATCCTGGTGCTCAGTGGCTAAGGCACTTGACTGCTAACCAGAAGGCTGGAGGTTCAAACCCACCAGCCACTCCTCGGAAGGAAGGTTGGGCAATCCTACTTCCGTAGTGATACTGCCTCGGAAACCCAAGGAGGGGTCACTATGAGTCGGGGCTGACTGGACGGCAAACAACAACAACAACAAGCCAAAACAAAGACATCATCCTAACTTCTCTCCTCACCCCACCCTACCCCCACCTGAAAACACTACCCTGTGAAATCTAAATGATTAACTAGGTTTTTAATCTGACACTTTTCTGCATTACGACACCATCATCCTGACTGAAGTCCACTTTTGTGTGGATAGATGAAATATGCTACAAAAAACATAATTTTGTAAGGCAAATCTGACCCTATTATACCCTAAGATAAGTTCCTTGGCGTCCTCTGAAGAAATCCTATACCTGTGAACAAGATCCCTCATAATGTAGCTTCATAATCAAGCTCTCTGGGTTCTCCTTCAGCACCTCTCCTTCTTCTTGCTCTCTGGAGTCCAGCATACTGCACTCCCTGGGTCACTGCACATGATGGGTTGGCTCATCTCAACATCCACACAAACTGTTCCCTGTCTGGAATGCTTTCCTTTCCCCATGTGGTGCACTTAATTATTTCCTGCTTCAGGTCTCATCTTAAAAGCTAAAGAAGAGATGCCTTCCTTGAAATGCCACAAAATTCCCCTCCCCCGTTATAAGCAGTGGCAGTATCCTGTACCAACTCTTTGGTGATAATGTTCATTGTCTTGTTCAATGTCTTTATTCCCCAATAATCTAAACTTTATGAAAAAAGAAATTCTGATTTGTAGTCAATTCTTATTTCTTTATTAAATTAATGAATAAATGGTTATCCATTGTAAAGGGACTGGTGGATAAAAATATAAAGGAGTGATCAGAAAAGAAGGAATTAATTTGGAGACTCTTCTAACAAAAATGAATCCTAGACCAGTTCTCAAAGTATACATAGGGATTGGTACACAAAAGGGAAAAAAATGTTCAATGTAGCACAAAATAAATGTAGTATTCCATAAAACAAGATATACAAGCATAATGGAGTCCAGATCACTATAACTATTTCTTAATACAACAAAGGGAATTAGCATTTTGAATTTCAAAAATTGAAAAGATCTGAAGGATAATAAGAATCCATGTATAGTGAGTGAAATGGGGAGCCGTTCTGCACAGTGAGGATAGCATATGCAAAGGTTCTTATTTGGGAAGTTTTTTCCCTCCCCACCCCCAAAAAAATGAAGAGAAGTGTGATCGTAACTTCAAAAATGCCAGAGTGGTGCAAACAGTTAAGTACTCAATTACCAGCTGAAAGGTTGGCGATTCAGTTGACAGTTTGAACCCGTGGTGGTTAAGTTTGTGTGTCAACTTGGCTGAGCCTGGTTGAGTGGCTGGGCAGCTGGATGTGGTATACCCCATGATGAGAATGGTAATCAACTCCATGGTGGAATCTACTGTGAGTGGCTGAGTAGTTGCCTTTGGGTCTGCTTCCTCTATATAAGAAACAGCTTTGGGAATGGTCTCTAGCTCATGACATGCTTGGACCCCGCATGTAGTTGGCAGTTCAGAAGCCTGCCATGCTCTGCTCACCTTGGGACTTACAATGGACTTGAGTTAATGGCCTGCCATATTGTTTGGTAACATTGAGACTGAGTGAAGAAAAGCCTCTAGCTTCAGTGGGCCAGGACCTGGAGGCAAAGCTGGACTCCAAGGTTGAGGGGCTTTCACACAGCCCCTAGAGCCTGGCACTTCGAACTTGGACTTAAAGTGTCCAAACTCTAAGAGAATAAACTCCTTTTTGTTAAGGTCATCCATTTGTGGTATATTTCTGTCAGAGTGGCTCTAGGGAACCAGAACAGAAGCCACGAGTGGCACCTTGGGAGACAGGCATGGCGATCTGCTTCTGGGTGATCGCAGCCGTGAAGACCCTATGGAGCAGTTCACCATAAATGGGTCTCCAGGGTCAGAACTGACTTAATGGCAATGAACAACAGTTCATGCTGAATTTAGAGAGATGCTTCCTCAGGACCTTACAGGTCATAGCAAAGAACTTGGATTTTCTTCCAGGTATGTGAAGCCATTGGAAGACTTTAAGGAGGAAAATAACAAAATACCATAACAGCATGGCCTGGTTTACATTTTAAGGGAATCACTTGAGCTGCTGTATGGAAAAAAGATTTTGAGGGTGGGTTGGGGTAAGAGGGTAAGAATATAAGGAAAAAGATCAGTAGGGGGACTATTTGCTTAAATAAAGAAATATGATGGTGGATTAGGATGTTGGCAATAGAGAAAGAATAGAAGTGGAGAACTTCAACATATAATTTTCTAATAGAATCATTGGGATTTTCTGAAAATGTAAACACAATTATGCATATTTACAAGAACATCTGACTACTATTAATTTATACAAACATTCAGTCAAGACTTCACTTCACATTGTGATTATAATGGGCATAATCACTTAGATGGGTGATACTAATTTAAAGCATAGAATAAATTAGAGATAGTATTGAAAATACATCCATAAAGAAGATTCTCTTGAAAGAATTTAAAACACCTTTTCAGCTAAATAAGCCCTTTATAGTCATTAGTAATATGTTAAACACTTCAGTCTATGTCTATTAAAAACAAGAACAGTACGTTAGGAACAAATGGAGCCCTGATTGCCCAATGGATAAGCACTCAGCTGCTAACTGAAAGGTCAGTGGTTGGAACCCACCAGCAGTTCTGTGAGTAAAAAAGATTTGGTGATCTGTTCCCATAAAGATCACAACCCAAGGAACTCTAGTTTATACACTATCTTATAAGGTTGCTATGAATCAGAATCAACTTCACAACAGAGAATAAAAACAAAATATTAGTTTTGGGATAACTTACCTGTCACTCATTTTTATTAATGGATTATTAATTTTTATTAATGGATTATTATGAACTGTGTTAGTGATGATTTCATCAGCTCAGCATGCTATCTCATTCCTCATGCCAGACTCTGTACCCTAACTTACTGGTCATAATAATTTATACAAGTATGAACATATGTCCAAATATGGAATTCCCTGGATTTTGTCTAACTGCACATGGAAGGTGGCTCTTTCTTCTCAATGAAGAACTGGAGCTATCTGCATAGAGGAAACCTGATTTCAGCATGAGCCCAAGATAATAAATTGAAGGAAAATTAACCAGAAGATAAAAGAAGTAGAGTAAGAAAGAGGTTCTCAAACTAGCTCAGGGTAGTCTGACTTGAGTTTATCTCAATGCAACTGAAAGAGTCCTCACTTATACAAAAAAAAAAAAAAGGAAGATAAATTTAATAAAGAGAACCCAAAAGATATTTGGAGGAAAATCTCACAAGTTAAGATTGAAAGTTATAAAGGTTGAAAAGCTAACTGTTCCAATCTCTACTAGACTTTGAAATTAAGATGCTTAGTTGATGATGATCTGCTGGGAAGGACAGCAAAAGAAGGACAAGTATAGATTTTCCCCAGATTAATAACTATAGAAATAAGGAGAAGGAAATGAAGAAAATTTGAGACTAGCACATTTCCCAGGCAGACACACAGATCAGAGAGTAGGCAGTGGCTGTAGTACTTTAGGAATTCACAATGCTGACTAGGGCCATCTCCTCCTTGCCCTATGCTATTATTCCCTTCCATTTGGGCATTTCTCTTCCTCCTCTACATATTTTCCATGGGCAAACATGCTCAATCCTTGGCTGTTTTCAACTACCGCCTATACTACAAAGTCAGCCACATGTAAATCTTCAACCCTCATTTCTCTTCTAAAAAACAGCTCAGTACAATCTAAAGTTATTTCTCTGGGTGACCCAAGCCACTAATTTTTAATATCTACAAGTGACTACTTAGTCTCCATGCCTCAAATTCGTACCTCCTTCTGATTCCCAGTAAAAACACCATCATTCGTCGAACTATCTAAAGTAGAAATCTTATCATTCAAGGTTGAACTCCAATGACAGCTCCTCTGAAACTCTATCAATCACCTCAGAGTTTTCAATCCTACTGGGTACATCTATTAAAAATAAATAAATAGATAGATAGGTAGATAGATAAAAATTGCCATCAGCTCCATGTACATCAGAGTAGAATGAGATGCATAGGGTTTTCACTACCCCTGCCCCCAGCCAAAGTAGCTCATCAGGCTTTTCCTCCAAGATACCTATGGGTAGACTCAAACCTCCAAACCTTTCAGTTAACAGTGTTCACATTAACCATTTGTACCACCGAGGACTCCAGGTATTTAGTAAATGTCTTAATCATGGCACATATGACAGTGTATTCAGGAGGTTTTATTTGTGTGACATTCATTGACACAAGATTGAGAGAGTGCCTAGAGGGCAAGAAAGGTATCTAAAGAATTTTTAAAACCTAGAATCTAGTAGTGAATCTATCATGTAAGTAAAAGCTTAACTTTTGTTCACTGGATTATTTATTTGCACCACTTGATTCCATTACCCAAAGTAAGAGTAATCCATTTTATATTGAGACACATTACTAAACTAAAATTTTAAATATGTAGCACTAACTTTGCATATATTTATAATCTCTAAGAATATGCAGAAGATGAAAATGTACAAGAGAAGTGATTATCAGGTGGATGATTTTAGCTCTGCAGCTGCTATTATTTATACTTCAAGTATTATGAACCATGTGAGTAATGGCTTATAGTCTAAATTCATATGATTGCCATGTGTAGACTATGTGAAAAAAAAGAGAAAGTGGTATACATCTGTGTTATTAAAACTGTGTCTATGTTTAAAGCAAGTATTTTCAGACTTCACAGGATAATTGGGTATAAAGCCATTACCTCCACAGTTTGTCTACAATGAACTGGATTTTTCAGCAATTTCTCTTTATTTTTTTCTCTCAAGTCAGAGGCTAATTCAGATTCACTCATGTCCTTAGCTCAATGAGCATGACCATATGCTTATCATTTTGTCAATAATTTTTTTAAAATATTTTTATTTTTGTGAAAATATACACAGTCAAGATACCCAATTTATACAATTTCGACATGTACAATTCCATGACACTGATTCCATTCATCAAGTTGTGCTATCATTCTTGCTATTCTTTCCCAAATTATTCCACAACCATTATCTTCAACCCCTTAAGCTTCCCATCCAGCCTTTTGAGCTACCTTTGTCACATGGATAATTCTTCACAAGAACACAATGCTCAAGGCAGACATACTCTACCATCTTGTTAGTTCACATTCATGGTCCCTTTTAACACCAATGCTCAATAAAAATAAACAGATGGATCAATTCATTTAAATTCATTGAACCTGTACCTATCATGATCCATGTACCAAGTGTTCTGTTATGGGCCAGGATACAGAAATGATTGAGATTCAGACAACATCCATTGTGAAGCAGCTTTCAGTTAAACAAATTTAAAAGTTCAGAATAAAATGTTTTAAACTTCCTAATCTTTTCATGTGTACGGAGTATTCAATCCAGTAAGTAAATCCTTCAGTTACAGAGACAGTTATCCAACAGGATGACTGACTGACTTTTTCTTAAAAGGGGTAATACTCTGTACAAAAGCAGGAACAAAGATTTCTTCCTAATACTTTAGGAAAACAATTTTAAGTGTGATTTTTCCCTTTTTTAATTTTTTCTTTTCAGGTCTTATTCTAGTATTCAGTGTCACATGATTATGCGAACCGGGTGAATCAGGGCAAGACAACTTTAAGAGTTACTCTTAAGGAGAAACTACATCAGAAATATCCATATACTTGGGTTGGGAATTCAAGAAGCAGTTCTAAGAAGCTAAGATTTTAAAGAATTACTCTTAAAGGTAGCATTTTATAAAATGCCTTCAAATGCAAAAAGTTATTCTAAATATTTGAATTATACTTTTGTAATCAAACAAGAAAAAAAGAAGCAAACAAGTAAAACCCCTTATAATCATAGCAAAATGATGGTGGGAAAAGTTACACAACCTATAAACTAAATTTTAAAGACTGAAACTCTTAAAGCTGGGATAACATACAAGAAGAGAACAGTGAAAAGAAAGAATAGGCCATTTCAAAGGCTGACACTTTCATGGAGTTAGAGCATCTCCCTGCAACACTTGTCAATGCCTAGAAAAGACTGGCCACATTACCATAAGCCCATTATTACATCAGGAGGCCGAAGTCCCAACAGGTAAAAAAATAAAATCAGTCTAGCTTTGTGATCCTTGAAGACAAAATGGTATATTATCTAATTCTACAAATTTTAATATTTTTCTAATATTTCCAGCGTTGCAATAAAAATGAAACATAAAACATTGGTTGGCATAATGACTGTCTGCTGTGCTTTAATAAGAAGGAAAATCAACCACAGAAATGCAGAAAGTTACCAATGAGATTCTGGGTCTTGCAATTGTGAGTAAGTAGATCACTCTGTATGTGTCAGTCTCTGGAGAAAGAATCATAGGAACAGCTTTAAAAAGTCAGGAAGGAAAGTCCAGAGTAGTTCTCTTTCTTCAGGTAATCGGTTTATGAACTGTGCCACTGGCCCTGGTCCCTTACCTAGATGTCAAAATAATCTGGAACATCCTCTACATTTAAGAAAGATAAAGAAGAGATGACAGTAGTGTGAAATCAGGGGGTGCTGAGGAAATGCCTTCCCCTTTTAAGAGCAGCATCAATTAAACCCAGGGGAGGTGGGTACAGTTTACTAGTTAATTAGTCCAGGGATGTGGTTCTTTCATGTGTAATTCAGAACAGGAACACCTGGTGTGCGGCTCTTCAAAGCACAAGGGGGAGCAGAGAAGCCAAACAATGCAAGAGAGGTCAAAACAGAAAGCAACAGCACAAGAACAAAAACTGTTTCTCTCTGACCTTCACCCTGCTGTAAATAAAATGAGATTCCTGAGGGTCCCCTCCCCCACTGGTCCAGGGAGAACAAACAGCTCTTGGCCCACTCGGGGACTTCTAAAAAGACATGGTGTTAACTAATTGTTTTATAACCCAATTAAAAAGAAAACAGAGAGCCAGAGAAATGCAAATAGGGATATAATGATTATAATCACATTCTGATATATGGCACACACCAAAAATATTGACACGCTCTCTTTCATTCCTGTGACCAGGGCTGCCCAGGTAGCAGTCAACAAAATTAGGAAGGGAGACATCTACTTCAGGACAAATTGCCTTGTTCTATTGAATCAGAAATCGAGCAGTGTGCTAATGGACAACCTCTCGTTGAGAATTCTAAAATGATGAGGTCATTTCTTTTTTTCTGAATTGTTGCTTCTAAACATTCTGGTTGTAGACAGGTTGATAAATGCAGGTGAAGAAACATTAATGTTTAAATTGAGCCAAATAACATATGATTTCACCTGTGGTACCCATTTAAAGAAAAAATAATAAATTTTTAGGGATTTTTATTAGTGGATTTTTATTCAGTAGGAATGAGGAAAAGTATCTGTCGGAATGGATGGAATCTGGTACCTTTTAAAACTCATCACCCTGAGAAATTCTACAATACAGAACCCAGTGTTTAAAGATATCATGAAAAAGCCTGCCATGAAGAGTTTTAACTTAATTATAAAGGTTTCAGGTTCAAAAGAAAATGGCTTAACATTTCTAGCATTGATTATACTTGCTCCTGTTACAAGGGAAGTAAACTTCAATAAAAACAGTCTCAAAAACCCCTTTTGTGTGTGTGAATATATTTACACACACGCACACACACATACATACATAAACAGGAGCCCGAGCCCTGCTTGGCACAAATGATTAAGAACTTAATTACTAGCCAAAAAGAAGTTTGAACCCACCCAGAGAAGCCTTGGAAGAGAGGCCTGGCAATCTGCTTCCAAAAGGTCACAGCTTTGAAACCCTATGGCAACTAACAACATATATATATATATATATATGTATATATATATATATATATATACACATACACACATACATACACACACACACACACACATCAGGAGCTCTGGTGGCACAGTGCCTAAGGCATTTGACTGCTAACCAGAAGGTGGACAGTTCAAACCCAAGTGCCACTCCACGGAAGGAAGACTGGGTAATCGACTTCTATAAAGATTTATCACCTCAGAACTCCAACACATCTGCTGTCGAGTCGGATCCGACTTCTAGGGACCCCTCCTTGGATTTCCAAGGTGGTATCACTACAGAAGTAGATTGCCCAACCTTCCTTCCAAGGAGTAGCTGGTAGGTTTGAACCGCCAGCCTCTGGTTAGCAAATGCTTTAGGCACTACGCCACCAGAGTTCCCCAGAAACCCAAAGGGGTTCTCTATAAGTTTAGTTTGACTTGATGGCCATGAGTTTGCTGTTTTGTTTATTTATTTATTTTTTAGTATGTATAACACACACAAACACACACACATACACACACACAGAGTTATATATACACAAAATACAAAACCAGGCTTCTGAGCCATTAAGTCAAAGGCATTTGAAAGATAGGGAGGTGGACAAGAAAGTGAAGAAATTGTGAAAATGTTCTTAGCACATCTTTACAGTGCTATATCTATCTTAAGAATACACAGAGCTAGAGATGGGAAAGTCAAATAAAACACAGAATTATCTAGTGGCACAAGAAAAAGAAAGCCTCCTAAAGGAAAAGTTAAAACAAATAGAGGTAATTTACTTGTGACTTGTATGTGCATGAAGACTCACTTTTAAACTACTGATGGGAAAAAAAAAACCACCCTGCCATCAAGTTGTTTCCAACTCATGGGGACCCTTTAGGACAGAGCAGAATTGCCCCACAGGGGCAGGTTTCCAAGGCTGTAAATCTTTATAGAAGCAGATTGTCACATCTTCCCCACCCTCCACCCAAGCTGCATAGCACCTACTGATCATTCAATTCACCAAAGAGCACTTTAACCACTGCATTACTATACTGACATTCAAAATGTTAGTTTCAGAATCTAGCTTTTTGAGTAATAATCCAGCAAATAAGTATTTTTCATCAGTATTTTTTTTTGTCATTCACTCCTTCATTCATAAGAGTCAAAACTTGTCCTGGATTGAAGAATGAAAACTAGCTTAGACTGAGAAGGAAGAGGAGCAGACTTGACATCCACAAACACAGATCAAACCAAACACAGTTACCAGGAAACAAAAATTCCCCAAACTCATGCAGCAGTTGCAAAATGCCATAAAGATCCCCTCACTCTTACTAATAAAATCCCAAACCCACTTTTCATTTTTTACTGGGGATACTCAGTTACTGTTAAACTGCCCCTGCTCAGCTATAAGAACATCTAATCCTCTCTGCTTCTAATCTTACCTCAGAAACAGCAACCAATCCCAAACTGGTCCCACATCCCTTGACCCTGCTCAGAATCCTTCAGCAGCTAGCAGGAAACCAGCCTTACAAAAGTGTTTTTCCTGTCCTCCTCACCAAGGCAATTCCATGGTTCCTTGAAATTCCCTTCTTCACTGCAAATCAATAAATCTGATATTGTTCCTTGTGGTTTTTGGCTGATTAGGCTTTTGCACATCCAATCAGTAATTATTGTGTATCTACGACATGGAATGCACTGGTGTTCTGGGAAAGATGAATGTGAATAAGTAGCATTCTTTGTTTTCCTGAGGGTCCTACTATCTTGGAGAGATAAGACAGGCAAATAAATACTGCAATAATGTAAATAAATGCCAAATGCAATAACTGCAACAGGACAGGTGTAAACAAGGCACTCCAGATATTCAGAAGAATAGCCATCAGGGTATGGGTTTGGGGATACTTCAGAGGGACACTCATCTATGAACTGGGTCTTAAAGAATGAAATTTCATTAGACCTGGTGGAAGCAGTCCAAGCAGAGAGACAAGCAGGAGCCAAGATGTACAGAGTGTGTTTAGGGCATGACAACCTACTTTAGCTGGAACACAGATATGCATTAAAAATGACTGGGAAGTCAGCCCAAAATCTAAGACTGAAACAACAATGGTAGATGGTATGACAAGGGCTTAATCATGGCTATACTTTAGGACTATTTACCCTACAGTGATACGAAAGATGAAGAAGTAAGGCTATTTACGTTTGTCCCAATGGGAGTTAACTAGGATTTCAAAGATGGTGATATGAAGAAGGGAAAGGAAGGAAGAAACTAAAGGCAAGGCATCAGAACATGAAGACAGATAGGACATGAGAAGCAAGAGGAAAAGAGAAGAGTCAGGTGAGGCTGAAGTCTAAAGCCTGGGTGACCATGAGACCTATAAAGCCTTTAAATGAAGTAGGTTGTCAAGAGGGAAAGTAACATGATGGAGTAGAGTCCTGAGTTTACAATCCAACCCAATACAACCATCATTACAAATTCTCACTGCTTCTCTCTCCTACTTGTAAAACTATCTTGGAAAGACAATGAGCAATGTTTTAACACAACTGTGATAGAGCTGTGTGTCAACTTGGCTGGACCACAATTCTGTGTGGTTTAAGCAGTTGTGATGTGGTTATTCTCATGATGGGATCAGATGAATATGTTTTGAGCAGCCGATCCACTGAAAGGGAGTTTCCCTAGGGGTGTGGCCTACTTCCAGTATATTTATGGACATCCTGGGGAAAGAGACATCCTACTGTGGATCAGGATTCTGTTGCGCTGCCTACAACTGTCCGTGAGTGGACAATCCACCATTCGGCCTGGAGATCTTGGATTTGTCATTCGTTGGAGTCACCAGCTGATGAACTACCTGCTTGAGCTCCTCAGCCCCTGCAGCTGCAAGAGTCAGGAAAAGCCTCCAGCTTGATGTGGAAAAGCCTCCAGCTTGACGTTTGATCCAAGATCTTTGGACTTGCCAGCTTCTATAAGTGTTTGAGCCATTTTCCTAAGATAAATTTCTCTCTCTCTCTATATATAAACTTTACTGGTTTTGTTTCTCTAGATAACCCAGTCTAACACAACAAGGAAGTGAATATCCTAAGGTGAAAGCTTGGTTTATGTATCTTTACTAGCTATGTGAACTCTTGTAATTATTTAACTTTTCTAAACCTATGTCATTCACTTTACCAAGCATGATATCTTTCTCCAGGGAATGGTCCCTTATGACAACATGACCAAAGTAAGTGAGATGAAGTCTGGCCATTCTTGCTTCCAAGGAGCATTCTGGCTGCACTTTTTCCAGGACATATTTGTTCGTTCTTCTGGCAGCCCATGGTATGCTTGGTAAAGTGGAGGGTGATCAAGAAAGGGGAAGGCCCTCAACAAGGTGTATTTACACAGTGGCTGCAATTGTGGGCTCAAGTATAGGAAGGATTGTGAGGATGGTCCATGACCAGGCAGTGTTTTGTTCAGTTATACATAGAGTTGCTATGAAAGCCGACTGTGGAACCTAACAACAACAACAATCCTGTGCCCTTAAGAGCCTTGTGGGTGCAGTGGTTAAGAGTTTGTCTTCTAACCCAAAGGTCAGAGGTTTGAACCCAACAATTGCTCTGTGGTAGACAGATGTAGCAACCTACTTCTGTAGAGATTACAGCCTTGTAAATCTTATGGGGCAGTTCTGTTCTGTCCTACATGGATGCTATGAATCAGAATCAGGTTATTCCTATACCCTGAATGTCTTTCTCTGTGCAAAGGGAATTATAATAGTGCCTTCCTGGTGGTGTATGCCGAAGGCACCTGACTGCTAACTAGAAGGCTGGTGGTTCAAACCCACTAGCCACTCCTTGGAAGGAAGGTTGGGCAATCTACTTCTGTGGTGATGCTGCCTCGGAAACCCAAGCAGGGGTCACTGTGAGTCAGGTCTGACTACATGGCACATAAAAACAACATCTCATAAGGATATTGTAAAGATTAAATGAAATCCCAATTATTGCTCTATTTCATGTGTTTATAGAGATGAAAGATTGATTTTGCTGGATTATTAATTAAGTACCTACATCCTGAAAGTAATCATACTGAATGGTCAGAATATTGTTCTCCTTGTCCTCAGTAGTTTAAAAGTGAATCTTCCTGTTGTGGTAGTGGGACTTGAGGAGTTGAGAGGACAGTGTACATTGATCAAGAGCTCTTTCTAGAACACTTCTACATTCCCAAAAGTAATGATTTCTCATACCAACAAATAAAGCTATTTTGACGTCAAATTCTCATTTTAGGAAGGGCTCTTCCTTCTACTTCAAAAGTTGTTTTGTTTGTTTGTTTTTAACAAGGGCATCATTTAATGTATTCAGACAGAATTAAAGGTCTTTAAGGCATGTGACTGCTAACCAGAAGGCTGGCGGTTCAAACCCACCAGCACTCCTCAGAAGGAAGGTTGGGCAATCCACTTCCATAGAGATAATGCTTCGGAAACACAAAGAGAGGTTGCTATGAACAGAAATCATCTTGATGGCAGTGAGTTTGTTTTTTTTTAATTTGTTTGAATCTTTTATTGTAGCTCAAACAAATTAGATTTCTAATAAGTTTATATGCCATAAAGTCCTTTTAAATATGTTCTCACTCAAAATTTTATATTATATTCCAAAAATATCACTCATTCCTGAACAGGGCTAATAAAGAACCAGAATAATCTTAGTCTTTTAAGGACAGTTTTTTGTTTTGTTTTGCTGTTTGCTTTTTAAACAACGAAGCGTAATAGCTACATTTCAAAGTAATTTTCCAGTTTTAAAAGTTTTTAGTGGTTTGTAATACATATGAAAGGAGCTCTGGTGGCACTGTGGTTAAAGCATTGGGCTGCTAACCAAAAGGTCTGTGGTTCAAACCCACCAGCCTTTCTGTGAGAGAAAGTTGAGGCAATCTACTTATGTAAAGATTCACACAGACTTAGAAACCCTATGGGCAGTTCCACTCTGTCCTGCAGGGTCACTATGAGTTGGAATTGACTTGACGGCCATGGATTTGGTTTAGGTTTTTTAGTGCATAGGGGAAAAAAAGTTAATTTATTTAATAAACACCCAAATGAATGTAGTTATTATTGATAATTACAGGTTTATTAATGTAAAATAATATGTCTTACAGGGTATCTCCTCTCCTGAGATTCTACTATACTTTGTGGTGAAAAGGACAATGAGTGGAAGGGAAGTTGGAGGGGTCTGGTACCAAATCCCATTCATTAGGTTGCATAACTCTGTTCTAGACTTTTCTAACTCTGTTTTAGACCTTTCTGATATTAGCCTTGACAAAACATGTGCTTAAGTTTCCAATTTACAAACATCCTATTTCTTGATTTATATCTCAATGAGTGAAAACACATGAGAACTTACTTGTGAGAATTGGTGAAAAGAAGATGTGTAAAATCCATAGTTGTTACCTATATCCAGAATCATGATGCTGTCTGTACCTTTTAACTAGATATGATCAAATCCACCACTAATCACCAAGAAGCAGCCATCTCTTGGATGAAATGGGCAGCAGTTAAGTGTGTGATCCACTGTCTATCAGTTTGTGAAGAAATGCATAGAACCCACTAGCTAAAAGATCCTGCAATAAAATCGTGCAAGGTGGAAAGCATTGCCCATTTAGAAACTCGGCAGGACTACAGCCTTAACGTGCAAAAGGCATCATGCAAATTTGGAGGCCACAAATGTTTAGAACTCTGCTTTACATCCCATTCTTAAATATATAACCATTTAGCAAAACATCGCCTCTTAAAACATTGTCAGAGTTAGTTTCTGTGTACCAATTCAGAGAACAGAGACGTATCCATTTATTTAATCACCAGTTGTTTGTCCCTGTGTTCTGTAGCAGAAGTACCACAGCAAAAAGAAAATGTGTTTGCTTTTGACAATTACATTTTTCTCATATTCATCTGCTAACCCTTTCTTACATTGTAGTTTGCATTTATTTTGCAAAGACTATATTGATCCTACACATAGAGATGACACCACTCCCCTGCAGGCTGGCCTGTCAATCAGCATACCCTCACTTCACATACAACATGTTCCATATTTTCTTTGCTAACATAGACAGTGATGTTTTGGTTTAGTTGTGCATTAAGTTAATCCTACTATTTCATGTACACTTAAACATCATATCTAAATAATAAAATAGTGGGCATTTATTAAAGAAGACATTTGTGTGGAAAGGGGAAAATGTGTTTTTGGGCAGATAGGAAAACACACTTTCGTTTTCAATATTCACTTTCAAAAGTCTTAAAAATACAGTCTAAAATTCTACTCTTACAAAATGACCTTTTGTTTTGAGTCTATTCAGGTGAAAAAACAGATAATAACAAGTACAGTTAGAGATGTAAAAATCTGTCACATTAATTTCAACTATGTACATGTACAGGATGATCCTGTAGACATCCTCCCTGTTTTAAAAACTGCTGTAGGATGTTCCAGCTATTGCAACTATGTGTGTCCCAGGCAACATAATAGATTATACCTCGACTCCTTAAAGAGCACCCTGATAATATGCAAGGCTAAAATGTCAGAAGCTATTAGAAACTCTCAGATGCACAATATATCTCCATCCTCGAGTTTTCCCCTTACACTGCGAAACACCAGACAACAGGCATGCAAACTGCTCAGCTGCAACTGTTCCAAGTCGAATAATTACAACTTGTCAGAAAGAATTAATTTTCCCATTTCTCATAAAGATGTGTAAAAATTACCATGTTATTATACACTGACACTCTCTGGAGGCAGACACAAAATTTAATTTTGAATTCTTTCCGCATATTAAATTAAATCCATAAATAAGAGTTTAGGCATTCACTCGGAAGCATATGTTCATTGGGAGCGAAAGCCAACACGAGCCCGGCTGTAATGGCTGTTGTAATGTTTTAATAGCTCGCTTCTTCTAAGCACCAATAAATTTACATGATCATAACAGTCGTGGGCATACAAGAAGCCCATTACTGTCTGGGCACAGGCAGCAGCGTTAACAGGATGGAAAAATGGAAAAAGGAAAAAAACTCTTAAATAAAATTAGGCAACTGCACTTGTCAGCTGCTCCATGATTGAATTTTTAATATTGTGGTCAATTGGTCAAAACAAATAATGGGATAAAATATTTTAATGTATTTAGAACCTGTTTCTGTGGTTAGCCCACAAAATAGTTTTTTGTTTGTTGTTTAAAAAAAAAAAAAAAAGAATAAACCCAGACGGTTTCAATCTTGCTGTTGTGAACAATTTTATTTTTAAAGACACACAATGCAATTTTTAATCTCTTACAGGGCGTTTGCTTTCTATGTGCCCATATTTGAGTATCTTGATCAGAGCATTTCATATTCAGCTCAACTGGTGATTCTTTTTAGCCAATGCTGTTTTGCCTGAGGGGAAATTGCTCATGGTGTTGAGGAGTACATTCTAAGGCTAGCACTGGCAAGCCATGTGGGACACACCTACCTGCTCTCTACCTCAATCAGAGAATGCTTTATTTTGGAGATGCAAATGAATACAGGTTTCATAATTACAATCCAAACACTATAGTCTTCAGGCCATTATTGAGGTGGTATAGATTACAGTATTGGGTTTGTTTTCTGAATGAAAAGCTACGCCATAACTTCTATGAGCAAATTCACCCTGGTTGTGAATACAAACTATGGAAAAAACTATACCACATTTCACATTACTTATATATTTTTCAAGGATTAAAAAGTCCAAAGTAATGGATGGTTTTATGTTGTAGGTCAGTGGTGACTGGTTGGTTTTTCAGATCCTATTTATAGAGGTACTGTCACTTTTGGAAGGAGCTCTGGTGGCATAGTGCCTAAGGCATTTGACTGCTAACTTGAAGGCTGGAGGTTCAAACGCACCAGGCACTCCACTGAAGGAAGACTGAATAATCTACTTCCATAAAGATTTACCACCTTGGAAATCCAATGTGGGTCACTTTAAGTCCCAATACACTCAATGGCAGTGAGTTTGGTTTTGGTTTTGGTCACTGTTGGGAAGATGAAGGAGGAGAGGACAAAGAAAGGTATGAAGAGAGAGAAAAAGAGCAAGAGTGATTGGTTTTTAGAGAAAAGGCTTTTTTAGGAAGGATATGTGACTGGGCCAAGGATTTTTCCATAAAGCCAGTGAGGTATGTTTAAATAAATAATATGAACTAAGGCTGTAAATGAGGGTAAAAACAGTATTTGAATTTGACCATATTCACTATCATAGCCAAAGATTACACATGGTAACCCTTAGGACTTTTCTCAATTGAGGAATTAATGCCATTCAAATATATGTATTTCTTATTTATGAATCCATTTTGAATTCTGACATGTCCCACACATTTGAAGATTAACAATGGAGTCAATGGTTGGAGTTCTGTTTGGAACAAAAGACTAAACCTAATAAATTGCACCATAAAGATGGAAAATAAACTCTTCTTCCTCAAAAGCTTCAGAGAAAAGGACAAAGCATATTTATCAGGTATTTCTGAATCAGAAATAGAAGGACAAATATGAAAACTTTAGAACATTCTTTAGGGAAAAAAGACACTGAACTTCACAAAACTTCATTAACAAACTCTGAAACCTTTCTTCAAACCTCCCTTTTTACTCCTGAAAAACAAGGTACAAATGAAGTGTTTAAATCTCCTTTTAAAATTTCTATGATTTAACCCAGGTTCCTATTAAATTTACTTACTAGGTGAAACATATCTATGTCCAAAGTATTGCAAAGGAAGGTGGTTGTATCAAAAGAAAGTTAAACAATTTGTACAATTAAACATATTTGCAGGTTGATGAAAAGAACATAAGCCTATTACAAATATTACCAGTGGTATGAAGAAAGTCTAAGGAAGGATGTTCCACTAAACCACCCCTCTTGCCCAAGACAGTGTCTTCTTTTGCAAATGGATAGAAGAATCCTCCAGAAGTAAATGACTCTCTGTCTCCTTCAAAAAGGAAACTCCTTATCCCTAAAGAAAGGAACTTTTTCTGATACTAGTTAATCCTAACATAACAAATATAGCAGATTTTATAAAATTCATTTGAATAAAAGAGTAGTTCTCTTTCAAATACTACAGATAATCAGTTTATTTACTATTTATACAACTACATCAGTGTGCCTTGTGCTCAAAACTCAAGTAACAGTGTAAAGAGGTGGTAATAAAAATTTGGGTTATTAGGATTTGAAACCTGATAAAAGGCAAGTTGGTTATCGCTTTCAGGGGCTGAGAGAGTGTAATTACCCAAAGTGTTGAATTGATCACTGGTTGAATCATGTTTATATTTAGGTGTAGTAGGAGCTCTGGTAGTATAGTGGCTAAGACACTTGACTGCTAACCAGAAGGCTTGGCGGTTCAAACCCACCAGCCACTCCTCAGAAGGAAGATGGGGCAATCTACTTCCGTAGTGATACTGCCTCAGAAACCCCACTATGAGTCAGGTTCGACTCCACAGCACATAACAACAACAAAAACAGGCTTTATGAATGAAAAGAAATTAATTATAAATTGAGGTACTAATCACTGCCTTTGAGTTGTATCCAATTTCATAGCAACCCCCCGTTGGGTTTCCCAGGCGGTAATCACACTACAGAAGTAGATTGTCCAACCTTCCTTCCAAAGAGTGGCTGATGGGTTTGAAACACCAGCCTTCTGGTTAGCAGTCAAGTGACTCAGGCACTACGCTACCAGAGCCCCCAAAAGAAAGGTATGAACTTTTAAATACAAGTTCTATATCCATTGCTACTCATTTTAGTTAACTATAGGTGACTTTTGTGTCATTTATAACTCAGAACAGTTCCATCTCCAATAAAATCTTTGCCAAAAGACCAGAAAGTGCATTCTAGAGAAGAAACCAGAGTATCGCTATAAGCTGGGACTGACTCAATGTCAGTGGGTTTAGTTTATAGGTCAGTTGCTGTTCTTGAGTAAACACAGGTAAAAGTCAAAGATTGATGAGGTTTGTCAAAGATTGGTGAGGTTTGTCAAAGATTAGAAGGTATCTTTAACAAATACACAACCAATTGTCCATTACAGAAAAGAAAAGGGGAACAGAAAAAATCATATTATTATAAACCTACTCCTCACTTACTATCTTGTTATCTAAAATTTCACATTTATGAAAATAGTAAAAACTCTACTAACTATTTTGCACAATAATAATATGCATGCGGGAGTAAGGAATGCTGATGAGAGTAATGTTGCCTGTGAAGGTCAAAGATATGTGTCAACTTGGTTAGGCCATGATTCTAGTAGTTTGGCAGTTCTATAATGATGTAACTTGGCAGTTATTCACTAATCCTCCATTCTGTGATTTGATGTGGTCATCCTCCATTTTTACATAATGCCAATTTTTTAACCATGTCAATAAGTGAAGGGTGGATGTATTACTAACAACAAACCTTTTTTGGATATACTCTATAACAAATCTACCTTAAATTAAATGTTATATCACATTAGAAGCCTAACACTTTAGTTCATGGGTATTGAAACCAATACTCTAAATAAGATTTATATGGAAGCAATGACATATTTTATGCATTCACAGCAAAGATATTAAGCATTCAAATGTAAAGGTAGAATACCTATGCTGTTCACGATTTTTCAATATAACTGTTGAATATTCAAAATACTAAAATAGTCTTCTCAAAAGCGTTTAAGCTCATCTTAATTTAAAACATCAGATTCATTATAGGGTAGATGGCCTGGTGAACCATAGACATTATTATTGATTGTAAAACCAACATATTTCTAATAAAAATTATCACTGCAGCTTCAACTACTCATTCCTCACTGGATCCTTCACTTTGTACCACCATCTTGTTCAAACTACTTCTTTGGCATAAAACCATCATCATCACCACTTCTTTCAATTTTAATGGCTTTTGCAGTGACAGTCCTTTCTTCACCTATAACAAAATCAGTACTTTCTGCAGAACACTCATAAAGTTTTTGCAAATCAGCAAAAATGAGCTAAATTTTCTTTGGCTATTCTGAGTTTTTTTTTTTTTAATTTGAATATAAATATCTTTGGGAACATCCTGCACTCCCAATTTATACAGATCCAAGATCAACTATTGTCTTACACAGATCTGGTTCATTCACTCTGGTAGCATAGTGCCTAAGGCACTTGACTGGTAACCAGAAAGCTGGCGGTTCAAACCCACCAGCCACTCCTTGGAAGGAGGATGGGGCAATCTACTTCCGTAGTGATACTGCCTCGAAAACCCAAGGAGGGGTCACTATGAGTCGGATCCGACTAGAGGACACATAACAACAACAACAACAACATCTAACTCCTGAAGGCATTTATGTTTGAGCACTCACACTCTAAACACTACAGTGTTATCTTTCTTTTTATGATTGTAAGGAATACTGGGTAATCTACTTCTGTAAAGATTTACTGCCTCAGAAACTCAATGAAGTATTTATGAGTCAGAATCAACTTGATGGCAGCAGGATTGGTGGGTTTTATGGTTTGACTAAATCACTCTTAGAAAAGTATGGTTAGTCAGAAAAGGAGGAGAGCCTGTTGGCCAACTCAAAGAATGTAATCCATGCCAATGAGTTGTACATGGAGAAATGGTTGAATTGGTGTATGCTTTGTTGTACATATTCTCAGCAGACAACAAAAACAAATAAAATAAAATAAATTATTTTAAAAATTCATGGTTATTGAAACACTCTAATTTCTTGCCACTTTCTTTCCTCTCAATTCCCAAGAAAAAGATATTCTGAAAAATTTAGGTCATTTTGGCTTATGAGTAGAACTTTCTGTGGGAAAAGTAAAGACTACATTTAATGAGAACAGCATTCTCTTAGGTGGCTTCACACACACACACACACACACACACACACACACACAGAGTTAATAGTAAAGTTAAGAGGTTTTATAATGTTAACACAAATTACTGCCATCGATGTGATGTAAATCCATGGTTTTGTTTTTAACTCTTATCTCCGTATGCTTTTTGACAGAATGCAGGAATGGAAAATACCAACTTTTCTTAAATCTCTTTAGAAGCTAAGACCACTGATCTTTCTCGAACCTTCCTCAACAAAATGACTAGTCTTCCTTTATCTCTAAGTGAAGTATTCCCCAACAACTTTTTTTTTTTTTTTTAACACGTTCGCTCCCTTCTCCATCTCATCAAACCCAGTTTCCTCTGTTTACCCATCTCTGGATGACTTCCAAAAATATAGCACCGTCCTCTTATTAAGCTCTAATCTCACATAAGTACTTCCTGGGCTCATTCACTCATATGACTTACATGAAATTCAAGCTCAGTCTTTCTAATAGTAAGCTCATGTCTTATTCTTCTTCTGTGTCTCCTCTTTATTATAGCATGACCTAAATATAAGACATCCAGATTTTAGAAAATGCCATATCAATTATGTCATTATTTTGTTTAAAATCTTTAGTTTCTTCTTTCTCTGCTCCCTAATTCCCATGAAATAATGTCTAAAATTCTTTGTAATGAATAAATGGGCCTTTATGAAATGGTGTATAAATACTTCTGCAACATCCTACTCCCTGACAAAGATCCATCCAAAAAGATATATCGCTTATTATATTTTAAACCACTCTGTTTATGACTCCATGAGTTTTCACAGGCTGTTCATTTTTCTGGCATGCTGTCTCCAATTTATTTGCTTTAAAAACTCCTTTTCATCCTTCAAAACCTAGAATCTATGGAAGATGGGTAGGGAATAGGGAGAAAGAGAGAGAAAGGCATTTCAAGCAAAAGAATAGCAAATGCAAGGATATAATTGCCAGAGGATGCATGACCAAATTAGGGAACTGCTAAGGAGGAGCTCTGGTAGTGTAGTGCCTAAGGCACTTGACTATTAACCAGAAGGTTGGTGGTTCAAACCCACCAGCCACTCCTCGGAAAGAAGGTTGGGCAGTCTACTTCTGTAGTGATACTGCTTCAGAAACCCAAGGAGGGGTCACTATGAGTTGGGTCCCACTCAACAGCACATAACAAAAACAACATAGTGTATAGAACTAAATCAGGGCAGATTTTAGTTGAAGATACAGAAATGAGGCTACAGAGGCAAAGAGGTGTAGAATAACAAGGGCTTTATTTGTCATGCTAAATAGTTTAGCTTTTCTACTGGTAATGATGGGCTTTAATCAAGAATATGCTATAATTTGATTTATGTTTTATGAACATCATTAGGGATATAAGTCAATAAATACTATGTGAATTTCCTATGCAACATTAACTGTATTAATTACTGGGGACACAGAAATGAGTAAGACACTATCCGTACCCTTGAGAATCTATATTAGAAGTTGGAAACATAATGGAGACTCTTGAAATTGTCTAGCACAGAAAAAGAGCTTAAGCTAAATTAATTATGCCAGAAAAAACAGTAATTATCTCTTTCTCTTTGTAGAGGTGAAAAACCACAATATTTCTAGGGCTGAAAAGAGCAATGCTTATGATTAAAAATACACTGGATGGGATTAATGACAGATAAGGAATTGAGGAAGAAAAAGATTAGTGAACTTGAAGACATGGAAATAAACACTATACTAATGAAACTCATGGGAGTTCTGGTAGCTTAGTGCCTAAAAGGCACTTGACTGCTAACCAGAAGGCTGGTGATTCAAACCCACCAGCCACTCCTCGGAAGGAAGATGGGGCAACCTACTTCCAGAGTGATACAGCCTTGGAAACCCAAGGAGGGGTCGCTATGAGTCGGGTCCGACTCAACGGCATATAACAACAACAACAATGAAACTCATATATAGAAAAAAAACACTTAAATGAAAATAACAACAACAAAGATAAAAAAAAAAAAAAAAGAGAACTGTGAGCTGTGGGCAACCCTAAGAGACTTAATATACATACAAATGAAGTAGTAGAAGATGAGGCGAAACAATGCAAGCAAAAAAAGATGGAGCAAAATCTTAGCACACTAAAGGAAAAACCCTGACAATCTTGAATTTTATACTCGGTGAAAATATCTTTTAAAAACAAAGGTAAAATATACAAAATACCAAAACATAAGACAAAATGATACGTCACCCTCAGATCTGCCCTACGAGAAATGTTAAAGGAAGTCCTTCAAGCAGATGGAAATGGGATTAGATGGAAATACAAGTCTACAGAATAAAGAACACCAGGATACAATATGTCTTTTTTTAAGTTTATATACTTTTCAAAAATAATTCATTGTACAAACAAAAATGATAATAATGTAATGATGGCTCTATAACAGATGTAGAAGCAAAATATATAACAAAAGTAGCACAAAGGCCAGGAAGAGAAAAAATGGAAATACATTATTGTAACATTCTTACAACAAATGAGAAGCAGTATTTAAAAACACTGCCACAGAGTTAATTCTGACTCAACAGTGACCATATAGGACAGCACATAACTGCCCCATACGGATTCCAAATCTGTAAGAATTTTCTGAAGCAGACTACTTCATCTTTCTCCCATAGAGTGTCTAGTGGGTTCAAACTACCAAGCTGTTGATTAGCAGTCCAGAGTTTTAACAACTGTGCCACCAGAGTTCCTTGGGAGCTGGTGTACTATTACTTAAAAGTACACTTGATACATTGGAGATGTATAAATTATAAACCTTAAAGCAATCACTAAAACAACAAAACAAATAGTTGTAGCTTATGTGTCATAAATAAAATAAAATGAAACACTAAAATATACAGAAATGACTTTAAAGAAAAAAAAAAAAGAGAGAGAGAGAGATGGTAAGGGAAAAATTAGACCAGTAGAAAACAAATAGCAAGTGACAGATTTAAGATGGAACATATCACTAACAATATTAAATGTAAATAATATAAAAACCCAATTAAAAGATAGACATTATCAAAATGAATTAAAACACATGACCCAACTATTGTTGTTGTTGTTGTTATGTGCCGTCGAGTCGGACCCGACTCATAGCGACCCCTCCTTAGGTTTCCGAGGCAGTATCACTACGGAAGCAGATTGCCCCATAGGCTGCCTATAAGAAAACCACTATAAATATAAAGATATAAAAATGTTAAAATATGTAGGCATAAAATGACATATCATGATAACAATAATCATAAAAAGCTGGAGCAGCTACATTAATATCAGTCAAAGTAGATTTAAGAAGAAAGAATACGGCTAGAGACAAAGACAATTGTTTCATAATGATAAAGGAGAGTCAATTTGTCAAGATGATATAGCTATTCTAAATACTTATAAGCCAAGTATCAAGTGTGCAAAAAAATATGAAGCAAAAAACATAGAACCACAAAATGGATAAATCCACAAGTACAGGCAGAGATATCAACACCCCTCTCTCAACACTTGATAAAACAAGTAGACAGATAATCACTAAGGATATAGAAGATTTGAACAATATCTATAAATTTCATCTAATTAACATTTATAGAAGAATACACCCAACAACAGCAGAGTATACACTCTTTCCAAGTCCATGGAACATTTACAAAGAGAATCATAGTCAAGCCATAAAATAAACTCAATAATTCAAAAATGATTCAAGTTGTACACGGTATGTTCCCTAATAACAAATTAACTAAATTAGAAATCAATGACAGAATATGTGGAATTTCCTCCAAATACCTAGAAACTAAATATCACAATTCTAAATAACTCGAGAATCAAAAACAAACTCAAAATGTAAATTAGAAAGTATTTTCAATTGAATAAAGATAAAAACATAACATATAAAACTGTGGGATCTTGTGAAAGTGGTACTTAGGGGAAAATATATAGATTTAAATGTCTATATTTAAGAAAAGAAAGAAAGAGTAAGTCTCAACCAATGGCTTCAGCATAAACTAAAAAATCCAAACCAAACCCACTGTCATCAAATCCATTCTGACTCACAACGACCCCCACTGGGTTTCCAAGGTGGTAGATCTTTATGGAAATAGATTGCCCAGTCTTGCTTCTGCAGAGTGTCTGGTGGGTTTGAATCACCAACTTTCTGGTTGGCAGTCAGATGACTTAGTCACTGTGCTACCAGAGCTAATCAGGCTCATTTATATATTGAATGGGCCATTTCCAAACATTTTATTCTTTATTACATTAGGGAATAGAATTAGGGAGTTGAAGGAAGAGAAACTGTAGTATTTTAAACAAGAACAACCAAAAAAGAGAGATAATAAAGTATGTTTTTAACCTGGATGACTTGTAGGTTGCTGTTGTAATAATAAAGAGTTGACACAAGAGAAATCGTGGTGACTGCTTCCCACGTCTGTACATATATGTCAATACTTGTCAAAGTATACACTTTCAATATGTGCAGTTTATTATATGTCAATTATTCCTCAATAACATTATTAGAAATTATTACTATAAAAAACTAACTCACCAACGTTGAGTTGGTTCCAACTCACAGTGATCCCTCCTTGGGTTTCCGAGGCAGTATCTCTAGAGGAGTAGGTTGCCCAGTCTTCCTTCTAAGCAGTGGCTGGATGTTTGAACCATTATACAACAGGTATATATATATTTTTTTCTTCTGCCAGAATGCATGCTTCATGTAAGCTGGGTTTTATTAGTTTATTCTACTGTTGCATTCTCAGTGCATAGAAAAATGCCAACAGTAGGTGCTAAATAAGATTTCTGTGATGAGTTGCCTAGAAAAACTCTTGGGCTTCTCATTCATGTAACTGGGTTCAGTCACCAAAATGTAGATTATAGATGTCATAACAGATTTTGATCTGATTGGTAGAAATAAGATCAATTTGGAAATGTAGAAATTGAGCTTTCTGTGGTACCTTCAAGTACAAAAGTACAGTTAAGAATTTGTAATAGATAACTTCATGGGCTAAAGGCAAAGATTTAGTAATCATGAGAATTTAGGTGGTAGTCAAATCCATTGGCTTGAAGGAAATTATTCAAAGAAAGTTGACAAAGTAAGAGGAAATGGTAAAAAAAAAAAAAAAAAAATCATGGTTTAGGGAATGAGCAGAGAAAGGATACTAAGAGAGGTGTACAGAAAAATGAAGAAAAAGATGCTCTAACATTGTCTGAAAAGCCAATAATGGTGAAAATCTTTAAAAGGAGGGATGTTTTATATGCAGTAAAACATTGAATATTTTTGATGTAGCAAAAAATATTAAAAATAACTCAAATACAACAAAAATATCAAATAATATAAGGGATGAATCATAGCTCCTGGATGTGGTATCCAAGAAAACCTAGAGGTCTTGACAAAAACAACCACTGTGGGGTTAATTGACAAGGCAAGATCTCAGTGGAAAGAAAGTAAATTTTTGAACGGAGTATCAGCAGGGCAAAGACATTGCTTTAAGACGACATCATGGGAATTGCATCAGTGATGGATTTAAAGAGAGAATTAAAAACGAAGAACCAAAAACCAAAATCACTGCTGTCGAGTCGGATTCGACTCATAGCAAACTCCTCTTGGTTTTCTGAGGAGGTATCACTAAGGAAGTAGATTGCCCAGCCTTCCTTCTGAGGAGTGGCTGGTGGGTTTGAACCGCCAGCCTTCTGGTTAGTAGTCAAATGCCTTAGCTATGCCACCAGAGCTCCTTAGAAAGGAAGATCATTTGTAAATCAATGTATAGAAGTGAGGAAGCTCTTTTTTTTTTCTTTTTAATTTGTTATTGTGATTGAATGCAAATTTACAAAGCAGATTCATTTTACTCTCAACAGCTCATGTGCATTTGGTTTCATGGCACTGATTACAATCCCAACAATAAAAAGCTCTCCTCCTATCTCCTCCCTATAACTACCCCTTCACTGTGTCCTTCTTATCTATGCATTTCTGTCTGTCCGGCTTTCCCTCTGATGTCTGCTGCCACTCTGATGTCTCACAGTTGATTGATCTAAGGGGTACATCTCCACAGGGTAGGCATTCTGATTGTAGGCCTATCTACTATTTGGCTGTGAGCTAAACTACAGAAGTGAGTCCAGTTCCAGGCCCAAAGGATAACGCAGAGCCATAGTCTCAGCAGCTCTACCAGTCTCTGTCCAGTCAGTAATTCTGGTCATTTCTGTGTTCAGTTTTCCTCCCACTCTATCCAGGATATTCAATTCTGATCCCTTTCTGAGTAGCTGGCATTGGTAGCTGGGCACCATCTAGTTCTTCTGGTCTCTGGGTCGAGAGGACTGAGGTTCCTGTGGTACACCAGACCCTTGGACTAACTGAATTGATTCCACATGACTTTGATTTGATTTTCTTCACTATTCTTTTCTCCAGAGGAGGGGAGACCAATTGTTTTATCTTAGATGGCCACTTGAAAGCTTTTAAGACCCCAGTCATTACTCACTAAAGTAGAATGTAGTCCAAGATTTTTATGGACTTGATTGTGCCAACTGAGCTTGATGTCCTCCAAGACCATGGTCCTGAGCCTGCAGATCTGGTGATGAAGTGAGGAGGCTCTTTATGAAAATGATGTCAGTGCAAGGAAAAACATAGCAACATCACAGAGGGAAAAAAAAAAAATTATAATTTAGCAATGTATTAGATTTACACATCAAAGGGGATTGAAATTTAAAAAGTAATTCCATACATAAATTCTTGTCAGACTGAGAAAAATCATGATATTAGCAGAAATGAGTAAGTTGAGGGTAGTATCCTCCCCCCCCCCAGGGGGCATTGATGGTTAACAATAGTGAAAAGAAAATGGAAAAGATATTAGGAAGCACTGTAACAAGAACGTAATCAATATCACTGAATTGAACATGTAGAAATTACTGGTAAGGCATATATTTTGTTATGGACATTTCCACCAAAATAAGATTTAAATAAAAGTCTTTAAAAAGAGAGAGAGAGAAGAATTTGGGACAGACCTAACTGGAGAGAAACCTTCTAATTTACTAAATATTTTTATTAGCAGTCTTTAGTTTCCTATCTCAAGTTTCAGACATATATGTAAAGGAGTACATAATGAATGCATAATTCATGAAAAAGAAATGCTACCCTGTCACAGGAATCTTTTTAAAAACTAGGTATACCAACCTAATGAGATAGACCATCATCTATCATTTATTTAGATATTCATAAATTCACTGTCATAATTTCAATCAAATAATTATAACTGAGAAAAAGTTCCACTCAACACATTTACTGAGACATTGGCTACATGAGGATGATGATGAGTATATGTGTGTTTTATATTTTTGAGGATACTGATGTGACAGCAGTGTCCTAAGGCATCATATTAGTTTCTTGGTGTTTGAAAGGCAACTCCTTCTTCCTGTAGTACTCAAACAGGAAAATGAACACAATAAACTCTCCAGCTACTGTTATGCCCTCAAGCTTGAGTTGAAAGTGGAAAGGAAAAACTTCTCATTGAAGTCCTTTTTAATTCGGACTGCAGAGAACCAGTATATAGACAATTTCTCTCTTTCTTGAAAGTTTGATTTTAAAGAATTTGAGAGAAAAGGTAATATATATATATATATATATATATATATATATATATATATGCTTACTCCTACTCAATACCACATAAAATAAAATATATTCACTTCACTGTAATGCTACTTGATATATATTTCCCTATAGTTTAATCATAACTAGCTCTGAAGAAGCTAGGACAATGTCTTGGCTCATTGGTGAATTTATTAAGAAATACTCAAACATTTTTTTAAGCCTTTAGTTCCCTTTTATCACTGACAGGCTTTCAACTGCTTTGTTTTCTAACATACAGGCATTTTCTATTCTATAGATATCTTATCTTGAATCTTTATGAATTTCTAAGGGCTGGCTTCCAATAACATACTATGTTGTTTGTTGTTGTTGCTGTTATGTGCCTTCCAGTCAGACCCGACTTATAGTGACCCCTCCTTCGGTTTCCAAGGCATTATCACTATAGAAGTAGATTGCCCCATCTTCCTTCCAAGGAGTGGCTAGTGGGTTTGAACCACCAGCCTTCTGGTTACCAGTAAAGTGCCTTAGGCACTATGCTACCAGAGCTCCAAAATACTATGTACATTAATAAAAATGTAAGCTGACATATGTCTTGGGTGAAACCAGTTTTCTTGGAAGTTCTTTTTTTTTTCTTTTGGTTATTAATTATTTCAAAGTGTATTATAGCATTTCATATGTCATTGATCTATTGACTAAAGACGTCTTCTCTATTTATCACCAATCCAGCATAATTTTAATGCACATTATATGAGATTTTATCTGGTGGAATTTAACTATCTTGAGCAATAGTGCTTTCATAACTCTCATGGGGTGATGTCCCCAAAAAGCACGTTCTGAGACATGCATCTTAGTGACCCTTGCTTTCCTCCTGACCTGCTTATCCTATCTGTTCCCTGGATTCCCAAGTTGTGAAAAGGAGCTTCTTTTTGCTTGCACAAGAGCTGAAAGGTTTGAAGTAAATAATAAAAGAATATCACTTTTGAAGTATCTAAAAAAAAAAAAAGTGTAAGGGATTATAAGGCAACAAGTTTTTCTATCAGGACAAATGTATTCAATGTATTGTTGTTGCTATTGCTATTCTTTATTTAAATCATCTTATATTTGATAAAAGTTTCTGAACATGTCAACATTTTGGAATAAATACCACCAGAGAAGACAGCACTGCATTTTTTGATAAGATGCTGTTACAAAATTGAGCTAAGAGAGGAAAATGAGATTGCTTTGGTGCAGTTCAGCACTGGCAGAGGAAAAAAAAAAGAACTGTAATCATATCTAATTAGTGTTAAAATAATGTTTCCCTTTGAAATGTTTAATTAGCTCTGTTTTATTACATAAACATTCCTGATGTAGAGCACACTGTAGAGCTGGAAGACTTTGATGAGTTAAATAGTGCAAAGTGTTCTTGTGCCCTGTGTGGGGCAGAACCTGACAAGGAGTGGCTGTTGTTCGCAGATGTCTGGACCATTGGTGGAGCCATGATGCTTGCTCTAAACAGCAGGCCATCATTTCAACCTTTGTTACTTCTACCAAACCTCCCATTGTGCTTTCAATTTAATAGCATCACAAGCAGACAAAGAAATTTCTTACAGTTTGCCCTTCAGTTCAGAGACGAATCCTATTTAAACTTGTCTAACCTCTCATAACATATTAGCTATTGTTGCCAGCCTGTGTGTGTCCTCTGGCAATGAGCTACTTGTTCTGGAAGAAGGGGATGCCCTTCAGTTTGATAAAGCAAGACCAGATTTACTGGCACACTTACAGGACGTTTGTCTCAAGATTGCAACAAATTTAATTAACCTTATTACAAATATGGTTTTCTTGTAGATTACATCACACTCTGGTCTTACGTTTCCTACTGCTATTTTAAAGTAAGACTATACTTCATAAAACTGTTTTCTAGAAAAGTTCTGAGTACTAGAATAGGTAAACCTATCCCAGTCATGACCTATCCTATCCAGGATCCCGTTATTACACATCCATAGGTTAACCACATCTTCTTTCCTGTATCCTTGTTCCCTTACCTTTGTTTTTATACACTTCATTGAAGTAATGGCAAGAAGTAAACTTACAATAAAATTAAAGGGATTCCAAGACATTAAACATACATAAAAGTTCTGATGTGGAAATCAACGCAAGACTAACTGCTACCCTAAATTCTTACCAAAGAGATGATCCTGGTTTTTTAAAAGTTCAAAGGATTCTTATCACTTTCAAAGTGCTAGGCAGGCCTTTAGCAAATAAAATGTTGTCATTTAAAAGCATGATACACACACAAACACACACACCCCTCAGTCTGTGTTTCTCTACAAATTATTTTCATCTCTTTAGTCTCTGAGCCCCCAAGTCACACTATTAATAGTAAATTAGGATCTCAGGAAGGATTAAGTCTTTCAACCTATGAGACTAACCCTCAGCACATACCCGGAGCCCTCCACATCCATGCTTTCCTTTATGGAAGCAGCTCTTGGATAAATTGAATATATTTCCTTTCCTCTAGGAGATTTCCCCACTAAACTAAGAAAATGATAAGAGACCTCTGTCTGCTCCATTCTAAGAGCAACTTTTAAGGTTCCTTCATATCTCAGAATATACAGATGTCATTTTGCTTATACCTGATACCAAACTGAAGAAATGTCTGTTACTGGTAAGCCCTTTAGGACTATTTAGGTTTAGGCTGTTTTAAGTATACATGGTGGTCAGACGAACAGGGCCTAAGCAACCCTACCTAAAGCCTATTATTGATGTATAAAGTTGGATATTAAAGAAGTGGCTTTGGTTGGCAACAATGAAGATGAGCAGGAAGAGAAGAACCTATGAGAGTACTGCAAAGGCTCACTAAACACCAGTGGACTTGACAGTGTGAATGCACATTCCTCACTGCTATCGTGGAGAGAGCTGACATTGAAAGTCTAGCTGATACCCATTTTGAAAGGCTAAAACAGGGAAAACTGTGAACAAGTTAGGCACCCAACAACAAAGGAATTTTTAACCTAATAACCCATTCAACAGAATGTTTATTGTTGTTGTTGTTATATGCCGTCAAGTCAGACCCGACTCATAGCAACCCCTCCTTGGGTTTCCGAGGCAGTATCACTACGGAAGTAGATTGCTTCATCTTCCTTCCAAGGAGTGGCTGGTGGGTTTGAACCAGCATCCTTCTGGTTAGCAGTCAAGTGCCTTAGGCACTACACTACCAGAGCTCCCAACAGAATGTTTGGGAGGCTGTAATTAAAGGTTTATGAAGAGTTTATGGCAACAGGAAAATGCTTATGATTTAAAGTTAGTAGAAGGAGCTCTGGTAGCAGAGTGCCTAAGGCACTTGACTGCGCACCAGAAGGCTGGTGGTTCAAACCCACCAGCCACTCCTCGGAAGGAAGGTTGGGCAATCCTACTTCTGTAGTGATACTGCCT
>NW_006921758.1:1000284-1020271 GCF_000298275.1 Orycteropus afer afer | reverse complement strand
AGGTTGGGCAATCCTACTTCCATAGTGATACTGCCTCGGAAACCCAAGGAGGGGTCGCTATGAGTCGGGGCCGACTCGACGGCACATAACGACAACAACAACACCATGATAAAACAATTTTAAAAATGAATAAAATATATGTCAGCACTACATAAGAAATGAAAATTTAGTCAGCCATACTTAACTTGGGGTTAGGAAAATAGAAAAAATACATTCACAATTTCTAAGACAGATGAATATGCTTGCCATTATATTTTTACTTCACATATCATTTGTTTGAATATTTTGAAAGAGATTCCAAACTTTATTATCAAAACCCTATTTCTTGACATTGCTTCCCTGGTGTTACTATCATAAGAGTTACTTTGAAAACAAAGAAAAAAAATACAATCAAGTTACAGCTATTAAAAAAAAAAAATTAAAGAAAAAAACAACAACTTGGAGGTTGCAGTGTGTGGAAAGCAGGAACCATCTAGGGCTACTTTCTGCACAGGTAGTGGCTATCAGGCTGAAAAAAATGTCTTCTCTTGTACCATATGTTAAGTTCTCTTTCCTTAAACTTTCTAAAATATCATCAATAAGGTGTTCACTTAGGTTAACACATGGCTGTTAAAAATAGAAAGATATACAGTATTGTCAACTAATTCAAACCTTTTCTTCTCAATACTTAGCTGAGACTTAGTTATGGAAGTGAGACTTATAATTGGATGTGCAGGGAAAACAGTTAAGCATGGAACAATTTGAGGAAAGAAGTTGGGTCTGGATGAGCACCTGGATGGCAGCACTAGAGCAACAGATGCATTAAAACTATTGGCAGCAGTTGCTGCTTCGTGGACACTATCGGTGCTCAGCCTAGAGCAATGGTTCTGAGCACCTGCCTCCAAGCTGCTATGGGTTTTCTTTTCCTTGCGAGCAATTGCACAATTTCCTCTAAGGACTCCCCTGATGCTACTGGAGCCTCTTCTACTGTAGGAGCCGGTAGCTGGAAGTACTTTAGAATGTATTTCTCATCCCCAAGCCCCACTCTGTAAGTATATAGCCAAGGACTGCTTGATGTGGCACTGTGAAAACCCAAACCCCTTGCTGCGAGAGGACAAAAACTCTGAGGAGTAATTTATATTCCACAGCTCTCCAGGGGTTTGAAATACTGTCGTTGGCTTCTAGCCTTCCTTGTACAGCTTCACCCAATCCCTTACTGGTTTCTCCTGGAAGTACTTCCTTAAGAATTCATTTGCATGTGAGTCATTGTCTCGCAGTCTATTTCTGGAGAAACATAATACTACCAACTCCAGAAAATAGGAAATATCACCATCTTCGTTTCCTCCTCCTCTTCCTTCTGTCTCTTCTACCCTCCCCTATCCATATCTCCTGGACCCCAGGGTCCAGAACTCATGCCATATCATTATTCCTATTGGTTGTCTGCTGTATATATTGTTGTTGTTGTTGTTGTTGTTTGCTGTCGAGTTGGCCCCGACTCATAGCGACCCCTCCTTGGGTTTCCGAGGCAGTATCACTACGGAAGTAGGATTGCCCAACCTTCCTTCCGAGGAGTGGCTGGTGGGTTTGAACCACCAGCCTTCTGGTAAGCAGTCAAGTGCCTTAGGCACTATGCTACCAGAGCACCTGCTGTATATATCAAGCCAACTGTATTCATTGTAATTCTAGCAGAACCTAACAATTCATAAAACATTATTCAATTAATATGTGTACTCATATACTTCATTGCAAGTACAATTATAAATATTTTTTCAGATACATAATAAGCTTAAAAAAATAACATAAGCTGTCTATAATGAAATAAACATAGAAATCTGAGAATATTAGCATCATGGAATTCAATTAAGTTTGTGAGACAGTTAACGAAGAAGGTAAAATTTATGGGAAAATACTTTTTTGAAAAAAACAGGAATGTTTTCTCACATGTAGTGACAGGTATGCATGGTATGTAAATGGCATCCGCTGCATTCCAAGATACACAACATAGTCTACCTTATGCTTCTTTATGATGATTACAACCTATTGTTTAACATTCAGAACTTGTCTGATTAGTCAAATGATACTTTATTTTCATTCTCATTCCCATTTTTCCTTCTTTCTCATCAACGGTCTCTTTCCATTTTCATTGTAGTGGAATTTCATTTTAGTTTCATAATCTATTTTATTTCCAATGTTGTTCCATTTCTCCTTAGTATCTTGGCTTTTTTATACAGAGTAAGCATTTTAAACTTCTTAAAATGTTCAGTTGCTCCATTAAATAAATACAATCTAAAACATTAAAATTCTTCATTGACCTGTATTAATGTTCAGAATTGAATATAACTGTTATACCTTAGAGAGCTCTGGTGGTTCAAACCCACCAGCCACTCCTCAGAAAGAAGACCGGGCAATCCACTTCCATAGAGATACCACCTCAGAACCCCAAGGAGGTTCAATGACAGTGAGGGTTTTTTTTTTGGGGGGGAGAGTATAACTTAATTATAATTTAATGCTTATAGATTATGCATTAGGAGCTCTGGTAGCATAGTGTCTAAGGCACTTGACTGCTAACCAGAAGGCTGGCAGTTCAAACACACCAGCCACTCCTTGGAAGGAAGGTTGGGCAATCTACTTCCATAGTGATACTGCCTCGGAAACCCAAGGAGGGGTGCTATGAGTCAGGTCTGACTCGACAGCACATAACAACAACAACAACAAGATTATGCATTAAGTTAAAAATAGGGGAACATGTTTAATATTATACTATATAAAAATTGTAAGCTTAATTAAAAATAAATTTTAAAAATAATTAAACAATTGCTCAGAAACAAATGCAACTCTTATGGTCACAACATGTTTTCACCTTTCAATGTATAACTCAACAGACATATTTTTCATTTAATTTCCGTATGCTTACTTGTCCACTTTGCTGATTATGAACTAAAAGTTTTAGATAAACCTCTAGAAAAGATCTTGCAGAGTAAATTTCAGATTCAGATTGTAACTGCACTCTGAGTTTCCAACAACTGATTTGCAAATAAATTCCTGTTAGACCACCTGCCCTTACAGAAACCTAATAAGCACAGGCTTACATTACATAGATGAATTGGTCAGTCAAGTCATTCCCCTTGAACCCATGTGTCATATTTAGTGAAGCACCAATATTTACTGAATAAAAAAAAAAAAATCACATACCCCAAAAAGAAAGTAATAATATGGCAATATATATGGGCTTCTGCATATGTCAAGCAGATTTTGTCTTTTTTCATCTGTTTATGCTTCTATATAGTAATCCTGAATGATCCAAAATAAGAGAATTCATGTATTTTTTTTCAGTGTTTACTAATTCTGAATGCTTACCTTATTTTATTTTCATTCTCTAAAAGAAGAGTTTTTAAGAATCAGATTAGAGGTGCACTAATTATTAAAGAAAAGGCCACTTCTATCAGAGTCGCTTTTTTCAAAAGAAAAATCTAACTCATTTAGAAAACCAAAATCCTTTGGATGATTTTACTAAACTAATTATCATGTAGATCACGTTAACACACTCATAAGACAGGGAAAGATCATTGCCATGTTATCTAGTGCTGCTATAACACAGATACCACAGGTAGATGGTTTTATGAAAGAAAAATGGATTCTCTCACAGTTTAGAAGGCTAGCAGTCTAAATTCAGGATGTCAGCTACAGGAAGGCTTACTCTCTGTGTTGGCTCTAGGGGAAGGACTTTGTCTCCTTTCAACATCTGGGGGCCGGTGTTCCCTAGAGATCTCCATGTGTCTTGAATTCAATCTTCCTTGGGGTCTAGGAGGCTCTCAGCACCAAGACTCCAGGTCCAAAGGATACACTCAGATCCCAGCTCATCCTTCTTGGTAGTACAAAGACCCTTCTCTTTCTGCTTACTTCTCCCTCCTTTTTTCTCTTGTAACATAAAATGTCATGTAAGACATCCTAGGGAAACTCCCCTTACACTGGAGTAAGGGTGTCATAGTCTATCCTAATCCCCTTACAATTGATTGGCTGATCACTAATAATAATAATAGGGGATGTAATAGGAGATGATTACATAACTGCCAAATTACACTATTACATAACTGTCAAACCACTGAGAACATGGTTCCACCAAGTTGACACATATTTTGGGGGGATACACTTCAATCTATGACTGGGTTGAAAAGGCAACTTATCACTTCATTGCTTTATACCACATAGCTAATGCATATAATAAAATGTTTATTTAATGGAACAGAAATCTCTTGGAATTAATAAACCATTAGTACTATATTTTTAAATTTCACAATTGTATCCTGCTAGAAAAATATTTTATATAATAAGATTGAAATATTGGCAAGCAAGAGGTCACAGGAATACATGCATTTACTCAGAAGAATACATATATGAAGAAATTGACCCTTTTTTTAGAGGTCTATTTATATACATTGATATCTTTTGGGGAGTCAAATCATATAAATTTTATGACAGTAAAGGTAGCTTTGAATTCTTGACAACAATACAGTAAGGTTGCTTTTTAAACATACTATGAATGAGTTTTGCCCTTCCAGTCATCTTGGAAAAAACTACAATCTTATTTCAATAAATCCATTGTTCAAAATTTTTTGGAATTGTCATTCTGAAACTACAACACATTCTGAAGATATATGTGGTTTTAGAATCAAAAGTAATTTTGAACCTTTTTTTGTCTACTGAATTATATGAGAACACTTGGTACTACATTTGGTTACATTTTTAGATGTCACTGTTAAATAATAAAGTATTAAAGTTGTTTTCTTATATGAACTTAAAATTTATCTGAAATTGTATACCAAATAAAATTTTCAAAATTATTTTGAAGAATATCCCTCAAGACCTAAAGTAATAATATTGAAAACAACATCTACGTGGAATTATGATATTGCAGTATAGTAAATTACTTGGTATGGGTTTTCTAGCCATAGTCTTTGTAACTTCCACTTTGTTATAAACAGCTGAGAAGCTGCTTATTAAAGTTATCTACTTTGGGCTGCATGAAGTAATCTTCTGAGGAAGTTTGCTCTCCCTTAGGTGTGTAGAATTTGATGTTGGGATCGGTTGGTTTTGCCACTCTGCCAAGCTCTAACTGAGCCCTCCTAGAGTTAGAAGGAATCTCTCTCACTGCTGGCTGAGAGAGATGTGCTGCTGAGAGAGAGACTGAGAGAGACGGCTGAGGGAGAGAGACTGAACACATTCCTGAACTTGAATTGTAGCCTGTTGCTTCCCTAATAAACCCCATAATCTGTGAGGTCTGTGTGACCACTGCAGCAAATTATCAAACCCAGCAGACAGATGGTGGGTGCTGCAGGAGGTACAGTTGGTGTCAAGGATGGTAAGAGAGCTGAAGAATGGTGACATGTCTGGCCTCATAAGAACAGGCCTTGGGCTGCTGATGGTGATTCTATCTTCTTCTTGTGGAGTTTGAGGAGGTCAGAAGATGCCACCTCCCTGCCCCTTTAGCAGATATGTATTGTATGAAATCAATCTTAGATATAGTATCACATATATAAAGATAACAAAGCCATCATTTCCATACATTATATCAGGTTCCCTGACTTCTCAATAAGTCTGTATTTCAGAACATCCATATATTTCCATCCATCCATTTTATTCATCCATCTCTCCTTTCATATAACCATACAATCATTTATTCATCAAACATTTGTGAACTATTAAAATGTGCCAGCCTATATCCAAGGACACAAGATGAGTGAGACATGGTCCCTGCTTATCTTTTGTGTCCTTGGATTTTCCCCACAAATATTACACATTCACCTCTGTGGCTCACAGAAAATTGCTCAATTTGAATCTTCAGGAAAATATTTATTTTGTAACAAACTATTCCAAGAGAAAATACTATATAAATTCATTTAACTAGCGATTGTGTTTTCCCTGCTACTACTAGCAGCTGGAGTAACCATCCACTTGTTTTTGAAACTCAATAATTTTCCCTCACTGAACTCACTAACGATCAATTAGGCACATAAATGACTTAATCTCCCAGAATCTCATGAACCAAACTCTTAACCATACATTATTCTACAGCCCTAATTTAAAAAGACAGTATAGGATCAAAAAAAAAAAAAAAAATCCATATTATTAGTTTATCTTAAAGAACAGGTTCCAGGGAATATCCTGAGATCAGTATAATTTGACCTAATACTCTATTTCTTCTACACTCATATCTGAGTAATTGACAAGGTGAGTAATTAAGCAGAAACATGATGCTGACTGATGGCAAAGACCTGTAATCCTTATGGGTATAAAATTATTCAAGATATTGTACTGGCATAGAAAAGTATATCTTCTCCAATATTTTCAACAACAGATAATAGGCAGAAAGGATATTTTGAAAGAACATGCTTTTAGGCAAAGATTCCTATCCCTGAGTATCCAATAATCAGTTTTAATGGAAATAATCATTAAATCTAGAAATGAGCAAGAAAATTCTACTAATTATTGTCCTACACACTGCTCCCTCAATCAAAAGAAAAATGTTAATAAACATCTTAGCCTTCAGCTTTACATGCCTCTATTTTCTCTAATATTAAGGTAGTGAAATGATAAAAATGTCAAAGATGATTTTGTCTAGAAAGAGACGGTTAAATTCCAGTGATGGAAAAATTCAGTCACAACAAATTATTTGAGTGTAGTTAGACATGTTAAATCCTATTATTTCCCTGAAGTTTTAGTGAGTCTAACATCCACAGATGAGAAAACATAAAAAAAAAAAGAGTTACTGTCAGTCATCATATTTACTGAACTCTGAACATGATGCAAGTGGTAAGAGAAGAGTGAAAAGTGTACAGGAGGACAGGGAAGCTCAGGTGAGCTTTTATGTTATGGAGTTTGAACTGAAGCTTAAATGTTTGAGCCATTAAATAATTAAAATAACTAAAAGGATATGATCAACTTTTTGTTGTCAGAAGTAGTGCTTTACTGGCAATGTGGAAGACTGAAGCAAAAAAGGAGAGACTAGATGAAGGAAGATTAGCTAAAGACTACAAGGGGAAAGAAGAAGGCATGAATAAAAATCAACATTACATAGAGAGAAAGGAAAACATGGACACAAGAGACAATTCTGAGTAATATATTTGGATAAAACCCCACTGAAATGTTTTCTTCTCTATATTTTTATGATCAAACTGAATTGAATCAAAATTTAAATATCAGTTGGAAGAGTATTTTAGTATAAGAAATTCTAGACAAGGATGTGATGGGTTTCAAAGGGAATCTGCTTCTTTTTCAGGACATTACCTCATCATACACTCCCTCACACATACTAATGATAACACAAAAAAATAAACATACATACTCCTCACCTACAGAAGTTAAAATTAAGAAAGTATTTTCATATGCATTACTTAATGATCACTTAATGAAAAACTGATGCCTTTGAATTATGGTTTTGGAAAAGAATATTAAATACACCATAGACTGGCCAAAGAATGAACAGATCTGTCATGGAAGAAGTAGAGCCAGAATACTCCTTAGAAGCTGGGATGGTGAACTTTGTCTCATGTACTTTGAACGTGTTAATAGGAGAGATCAATCTGTGGAGAACATCATGCTTGGTAAAGTAGAGAGGTCAGTGGTGAAAAAGAGGAAGATCCTCAACAAGAGGGATTGACACAGTGGCTGCAGCAATGGGTTGAAAGACAACAATTTTGAGGATGGTGCACAACTAGCCAGTGTTTCATTCTATTATACACAGGGTCACTATGAACTGGAACAAACTCTACAGCACCAAATAACATCACCGTCCCTACTTTACCTATTGGTAAACTGAAACACAGATTGTTATGTTTGGGGCCATTCAATTGTGAGATGCTATGGTAGCTTTACTTCTGTGGACAATGGTAGTTCAGTGGTAGAATCTTCACCTTCCATGCACGAGATCTGGGTTTGAGTTCCACCCAATGCATCTTATACACAACCACCACTCATTCATCAGTAGAGGCTTGTGTGTTGCTGTGATGATATACAGGTTCCACTGGAACTTACAGACTAAAACAAACTTGGGAGACAGGACTGGGAATCTACTTTCCAGTAGCCAATGAAAACCGCGTGGATCATAATGGTCTATGCCTCAACCGAACATGAGGATTGTTCAGGATACGGCAGTATTTCACTCAATTGCACATGTGGTCACCATGAGTCAGGGACAGACTCAATGGTAGCTAAAAAAACAAGGTATAACTCAGACCTTCCTCTCTGAGTGAGTTGTTATTATCCTAATCCCAACTTTTATTCCTGTCTGAAAATTGGAGGAGTTCTACACAACCTCAAAGGGACTTTCTAGAAGGTCTTGAGTCTTCTACTTATAACCATATAGTCTTAGGCCAGCAAGTTACCTCTTGCTGAGCCTCAGAAGTTTTGATAATAAAATAGAATAATACACATAAAATGCCTTAGGCATTGCCCAAGACTCTTATAAATCCCTACCTATCACCAAATATTGAGTCTATTCAACTCATAATGACCTCTCCTTGGGTTTCCAAGGCAGTATCACTACGTAAGTAGATTGCCCAATCTTCCTTCTGAGGACTGGCTGGTGGATTTGAACCACCATCCTTCTTATTAGCAGTCAAATGCCTTAGGCACTATGCCACCAGAGCTCCCAAATATTTTATGGAACTACTATTTCAAGCAGAAATATCACAAGTCATGTTCCACAGGTCAGGTTTGAAGCATACTGAGCTAAGCTCTGAACATATCTATAGGGTTTTTTTACTAGAGGAGAGAGTATAGCTATCAGAGAGTATAGTTATCAGAGCCAAGACCTGAATTTTCCCTATTAATGAAGACAAAATAAAAACAATAAGACTAAAATCAATAAAGAGTAGTGAGTAGATGATACACTCAAGTAGCTGGATAAACCCAATGGACCCAAGTTGTCACAAAGAATAAAAGGAGAGCAATTATCACAGTATTTTATTGAATTTGACAACAAAAAGCCATTACTCATAATAATTAAAATTTTTATTCATAAAATTGGCAAAATTTACAAAATATAATGTTAATAAGGGTCAAGGAAAAAGGAAAATTCATGCTTTGCTTTTAAGAATGTCAGTTGAAGAAATATGGTATTAACTAATAACAAGAATCTGAAAGTATGCTATTAATTAAAAAGAATCCCAAAAACATATGTGCCCTGTGGTGTGGTAAATTACTTAGTGTGGCTTTTCTACCCATAAGTCTTTGTAAACTCCAAGGTGGAATTTGCCATAAGCAACTGAGGCATTCCTGATTGCTAAAGTTGTCCACCTGGGGTATTTCTGTTGGGAGTGGCACAAAACAATGTTCTGGGAGGTTCCTGCTCTCTCTCAGGTATTTAGAATTCTGATGTTATGATTGGCTGGTTTGGCCACTCTGCTGGGCTCAAAAGGAGGCCTCCTAGAGGCAGAACTCCCTTCTCTGACTGTTGGTTGAAGAAGACGTGCTGCTGAAAGAGACAGGAACTCCTGAGAGGCACGTGCTCCTGGGAAAGAGATGCAAGAGACATGCATTGCTGAGTAAGACACTAAGGGACAGCACTGCTGGGGGAGAGACTGTGAGAGACTTGGCTGAGAGACAATGGGCTAGGAGAGAGACTGAGCATTTTTCCTGAACTTGAATTGTAGCCTGGTGCTTCCCTAATAAACTCCATAATCTGTGAGTTCTGTGTGGCCACTGCAGCGAATTATCAAACCCAGGAGAGAGGTGGTGGGTGCTTTGGGAGGAATGGTTGGTGAAAGGGCTGGAGGGAGGCAGCATGTCTGGCCTCACAGGAATAGGACTTGGGTTATTGATGGTGATTCTGTCCTCCTCTTGTGGGGTTAGAGGAGGTCAGAACATGTGGCCTCCCTGCCTTTTTAGCAGGCACATTTTCCCAACAACTGCAAATTCAAAAAGTTTTATCATTAAAGAAAAACAAACATAATATCAGAACTCCAAAAACAACCTAAGGACATAAAAATATAGTTTTAGGGAAAAATGCATGGCTTACATGAAAATTTAATAGAAACCACTGGTGAAAAAATTGTTGACATTGCAGAAGGCATTTTATGCTTTCAAGAATATTGGTGGTGAGTAGAAAAGAGAAGATAGCTAGACAAGACACAGGGAAAGTAGGGTTGGTCTCTGTATTTTTTTGACAGTAATTAAGTTAATAAAAATACTACTGGGATTCGAGAGCTGTGGACACATTTTCCCAAGTGTGGTTTTGTAAAGAGGTATAATAGACCAGATCCTTCTCAGCAAACAAACCAGGTACTCCATAATCTCTAGCTACTCAAATGATATACAAAGGTTGGGGGATATTTCTAGATTACCAGTCTAATACATATGATTTAAGTACACTTATCTAGTTGTACTCAAAAACATCTTCATAACTGAGCAAACACAATGGTTCCTAAAAAGTTTGATATAATGATTGACAGAGAAGACAAGTTTCAAGTTTTGAGGACTCTTTGCCCATAATTATTCACACCACATTTCCTCTCACAATCCCACAAAACAGTCAAGAAGTTTCAAAGTAATAAAGAGAAACAACAATGAAGAAAATGTCAACTGGTTTTCTGAGAGGAACTGCAAAGCCTCACAACTTGTATTTCTGAATAGGGGAACATTAGGGCAGAGATGTAACAGTATAAAAATTTTTTTATCCTCTTGGAAAACAAACTCTAGCTAACTAGGTTTATGGACAGAATATATCTTATTTGGGAATGTTTTACTTCCCTTACTTCCTTTTCTCTCAAGATTATGCGTTACCGATTTTGTCCTGTAGATTCTTTAACAAGAAAAGTACTTGGAGACACATTTTCAACAGGTCTCTTTCAGATTAAAAGAGATAAGGAGTCACTTCCTGGTGGGTCATCCACTTCCAACAGAGAAGAGTGACCCAGATGATGGGCACTGATGCCCTCAGCCATTTTCACTTCAGTAGGATTTGTCTGGTCTTTTTTTTTTTTTTTTTTGGTTTGTTTCCAATGTAGGTAAATGAGCTTTGCAAATATTAACTGGTGTCAGGCATGCTGTGAGCCTCTTCCTAACGAGGCCCTAAGGATGTAAGCTGGAGGAGCTATTTCAGCTGGTCTAAAGGCAATACCTAACAGTCAGACTTTTAATTTCACTTAAGTGCAAACCAGAAAAGGGTAGCCCTGGAAAGCTTTTTAAATATGAAGAAATAAACTCAAATCATAGAACATAATCCAGTTAATGACACAATAGGGCTTTTAGAAATGACCTAAAGCAAATGATAAAGCAAATGATAAAAAAGAAAAACCCAAATTAGTGACAAGGCATTAAGAAGGTCTGTTATTTTGAAGTGCTCTTTTGCAGACACATCTGCATTTATCTTAATAAACAGTGGGCCTTCTGATCCAGGTTCTAGGAGGTAGCCATATGACAATGATTTTGGTGCCAGATCTATTTGCAGACACTGCATTACAAAAGAGAAGATCAAACTTCAGAAATTCTTTTTTGTCTATTGATCCCACTCATACATCTGGGTTTTCTAAATTTTAGTTCCCTTTTCTGTATGCATTTTCTATGATGTGTTCTACCTTCTATAATCTCTGCCGTGTAGATTCATGCCAGCCAAATCTGGTTTGGGTTATAAGCACCTAGCAGGCAAGGATTCTGTCAGTGTAAGTGGTTCTCAACAGTGCTGAACATATAGCATGGCTCTTCAAAAAAATTTTTTTTTTATTAACGATAATGAATCTCTTCTTAAACGTTCATGACAGTCAATGAAAAGATAAAAGTAATTATCTTTCCTTAACGTATTATTTAGTAATAAGCTTTCTTCAACAGTGCTCCTACATTTAAAGAATGTGTATATGAATGAGTTCCGGTAAGATGGCAGAATGGGCAGAAAGACTGCACAGAACCTCTTCAACAAACAAAAGGGGTACCAATTAATACAGACACAGAAGATAATCCTGGAACCCTGAGATTTGATGAGAAGGATTTAGAACTGGACTAAACTCCAACTAGTAGAAGAACCTGCATTAAAACTCTGAGAAAGGAGACATACAGAACTGAGGTCTGTCAGCAATTCTGACGGCACAACAGCTTGGATATTGCCAAGAGGTGTTAGGAAATGAGAATTAACCTAAAAATTAGCCCTGCTAGCTAGGGGAAGCACTAAGGACTACACAGGTGGCTAGTGAATAAAACGGGAAGCAGTGAAGAGGAAGGCGAGCTGAACTGTGGCCTTTTGCCTGTCTGGAGGGCACAGCCATTTTGAATGTTTACAAGCACTTTTGGATATTTAAAGTGACAGTGTTCTTCCACATTCCAGGGAATTAAGAGATTAAGAGTAGGCTCCACTTGCCAGGATCCACAAGAACATTCTGGACACCAACAACTGGAAAGGTGCGGTATTCCCCTTGTTGCTCTTATATCCCACACCCTCTTGATGAATGGAGATGTGGATATCCCTCACTCCTATCTACCCTCTGGGCTGGCAGGAATTCCATCCCAGAATGTGTGCTTGGTTGGAACCTGGATGCCCTGCCCCACCCTGCCCAGACTTTTCCCCCTTTTTTTTTCAGTTTGTTTTTGTCTGTTTTAAAATTCTTATTATTGTTTTTCTTTTTACTATTATTCTTTATTCTTACCTTCCCAGGTTCTAGTTTTCAGCTTTTTCTGTCTTCCCACTTACTGGTCCCCATTTTTTCATTCTCATGGTTAATCCCATTCCTTGTTTTTTTTTTTTTTTAATTTTTCACATTTTCTCCTTCATTATGCTCCTAACTCTACAATTTTCTCTTATTGCAATCTCCCCAGATATTGTGGGTTTTTTTTTTTCTTTTTTCTTTTTTTGGTGATTGTACCTGTGTGTTTATGCAGTGTGAGTTTTGTCCACTTGCTTTTACTTTTTTGATGGATTTTCAATTGTTCTTTTTGTTTGAGTGGGAGACAGCAACAGTGCCCACACAACAAAACTATACCCAACTCCTGCAGCTTCACTTACTGAGTGAGAGCTACCACTTCCATCTCCACTAATTGGCCAACAATAAACAACCACCAAGAAGAGACTGACACACCTTGAGCTGCTCCTCATAGTTAACAGAGACCTAAATACAACAACCTCACAATGTCTCAGAGAGAACAGACAATCACAGCTCACAAAAAGAAGCAAGATAAAGTGGTAGAAACAAGGTAAGAGGATACAGACCCAGAACACATACCTGAGGAAGAAGCAGCATTGTCACTCCATGAAAAGAAATTCAAAAGAATTATATTTAGGTATCTTCTAAGGATTGAGAGACAGGTCAAGGAAAACACTGACAAAATTAAGGAATACACAGACAAAAGCCTAGAATAATTTTGGAAGAAAATACAAAAACAAAATGACAAAATAAATGAAAAATTAGAAATGATACAAATTCTACAGATAGAAATCCAGAAGATTAATACTAAATTTTAAAAAAATAGGTAACACATTGAAAGGGCAAAGGAGTAGAATTGAATCAATGGGAGACAGAATTAATGAGATTGAAGACAAATACCTGAATACTTCTTTGGGAAGTGATCAATCAGAAAAAAACATCAAAACAAAATGAAGAAAGTTTAACGTTCATGTGGGATACCATCACAAGGAATAACCTACGTATAATCGGAATTCCTGAACAGGAAGAGAAAAATAAAATGACTGAGAAAATTGTACAAGATTTGTTGGAAGAGAACTTCCTTGATATGATAAAACATGAGAATATATCCATTCAGGAAGTTCAATGAACCCCAAACAGGATAGACAACAAAGAATATCACTAAGACATAAAAAAAAAAAAAAAAACAACCCACAACCACTGCTGTGGAGTCAGATCCAACTCAGAGACTCCTGCTTGGGTTTCCGAGGCTGTATCACTATGGAAGTAGATTGCTCAACCTTCCTTCTGAGGAGTAGCTGGGGAGTTTGAACCACCAACCTTCTGGTTAGCAGTCAAATGCCTTAGGCACTACACTACCAGAGCTCCCACAATCTAACTCATCAAAACTAAAGTCAAAGAAAGAATCCTGAAAGCACCATGAGAAAAACAAAAATTTACTTACAAAGGACAACCAGTAAGAACAAGGTCTGATTTTTCAGTAGAAACCATGCAAGCGGGAAGGAAATGGGATGATGTATATAAAACCCTGAAATAGAAAAATTTCCAACCAAGAATTATATACCCAGCAAAATTGTCCCTCAAATATGATGTTCACGTGAAATCAGGAGATTTGCAGATAAGCAGAAATTAAGGGAATTTGTTAAAATCAGATCAACCTTACAATATATGCTAAAGGGACTCCTTTGAACAGTGAACTGATAATATCAAACAAAAATCTACCATAAACACACAAGATGACATAACCCAGAAACCAACATAGCTATGGATGTATCCAAAGTAAAATAGTCTTATAATATTGTAAACAGGGAACCAGAGACATTAATTGGCAAATGAAGACAACTACAAACCAAAAAGAGGGGGGAAATAGTGTAGTTACAGAAGTTCTAAATGGTGAGGAAGTCAAGAGACTTGCAAGATAGCATGGACTGTTCCAAACTCGGAGAGAAAATTATACATCACAGGGAAACCGCAAAGAAAAATTATAAACCATCACATCACAATAAAAAAGAGAACAAGCACAAATATTTAGCATATACTAAAACAATAGCAACAAAAGAAATGATAACATGATTCATAAACTTAATGAACTTAGTACAGAAAATTATATAGAACAAAGAAACTAGGAACACCATGAAAAAACACATAACAAAATGATAGCAAACAATTCACACTTGTCGATAATTACACTGAATGTCAATGGATTAAATGCACCACTCAAGAGAAAGAGAGTTGCAGACTGGATAAGAAAACATAACCCATCAATTTGCTGTCTACAAGAGACATACCTTAGAGACAAAGACTAATATAGACTAAAAGTCAAAGGTTGGGAAAAAATGTATCAAGCAAATTGCAACCATAAAAGAGCAGGAGTGGCGATATTAATTTCTGATCAAATTGACTTTAACACAAAAACCACCATATGAGAGACAAGGCAGGACATTATGTATTGATTAAAGTATCAATTGAACAAGAAGATATAACCATAATAAATATCTATGGACCCAATGAATGAGCCTCAAATATATAAATCGTATTTTAAAAGAGTTGAAAAGGCAAATAGATGACTCCACAGTCAAAGGGGGAGACTTTAATACACCACTTTCAATGAAAGATAGAACTGGAAAGAAACTCAAGAAGGATGAAGAAGAGCCAAACAACACAACCCATACACTTGACCTTATAGACATCTACAGAGCACTTCACCCAATAACAGCACAATATACATTCATTTCCAGTGCACATGAAACATTCTCCATGATAGACTACATGTTAAGGGCATAGAGCAAGCCTTAACAAATTTAAAAATATTGAAATACTGCAAACCATGTTCTCAGATCACAACACTTTCAAATTAGAAATCAAGAACAGGAAGATTAATGGAAAAAGAGCCAACACATGGAAACCAATTAACACCCTCCTTATGAAAGATTAAGAAGAAATAAAAATGAAATTAAAAAATTACTTGAATTGAATGAAAATGAAAACACAACACACCAAAATCTTTGGGACACAGCAAAAGCAGTGATCAGAGGCCAATTTATAGAACAAACACACAAATCCAGAAGAAGAAAGAGCCAAAATCAACACCTTAACCCAACATCTCCAACAATCAGAAAAAGAGAAGCAAAAAAAGTGCACAGTCACCAAATGAAAAGAAATAATATTCAAGTAGAAATCAATGAAAAAAAAAACCACAAAGACAATAGAAAAAACAAGACTAGAAGTTGGTCTTTTGAAAAGATTAATAAAATGGACAAACCACTGGCAAATTTAATGAACGAAAAGAGGGAGGGATTACAAATAACACGAATAAGAAATGAAATGGGCAACATCACAACAGAACCAACTGAAATAAAAAGGATAATATCAGGATACTATGAAGAACTGTACTCCAACAAATTTGAAAATCTAGAAGAAATAGACAGATTTCCAGAAACACACTATTTACCTAAACTAACACAGACTGATGTGGAAAAGTTGAACAGATCCATAACAAAAGAAGAAATTGAAAAGGTCATCAAAAAATTACCAACAAAAAAAGTCCTGGCCAAGACGGTTTCACCGGAGAATTCTACCAAACATCACAACACCAGAGAATTCTACCAAACATTCAGAGAAAAATTGACACCAATCCTACTCAAACTATTCCAAAACATAGAAAAGGGTGGAATTCTCCCTAATTCATTTAATGAAGCAAGCATAACCTCGATGCCAAAACCAGGCAAAGACATCACTCAAAAGGAAAACTACAGACCAATATTGAATATGGATGCAATATTTGCATCCATATTCATCCTCATGAATATGGATGCAAAACCCTACAAAACTTTACCCAATAGACTCCAACAACATGTCAAGAAAATAATTCATTATGACCAAGTGGGGTTCATATCAGGTATGCAAGGATAGTTCAACATTAGAAAAACAATCAATGTCATCCACCACATAAATAAAACAAAGAAGAACCACATGATCATATCGATTGATGCAAAAACATCCAACACCCATTCCTGATCAAAATGTCATCAAAATAAGAATAGAAGGGACATTCCTCAACATAATGAAGGGCATCTATGCAAAACCAGTGTTGTTGTTGTTGTTATGCGCCCTCGAGTCAGGCCCGACTACAAAACCAATAGCCAACATTATTCTCAATGGAGAGAGACTGAAACCATTCTCCTTGCAATCAGGAATCAGACAAGGATGCCCTCTCTCACCACTTCTTTTCAACATTGGATCGGAAGTCCTAGCCAGGGCAATAAGGTAAGAAAGAGAAATCAAAGGCATACAAATTGATGAGGAAGAAGTCAAACCATCCCTATTTGCTAATGATATGATCCTATACCAGAAAACCCAAGAAACTCAGTGAAAAATCTAAAGGAACTAATTGAAACATTTACCATAGTAAGATCAACATCCAAAAATCACTTGTATTCCTCTACACCAGCAAAGAGATTACTGAAAAAGAAATAAGGAAATCAACACCATTTACAATAGCTACTAAAAAAATATAATACGTAGGAATAAATCTTACCAGGGACACAAAAAACCTGTACGCCTGTAAAAAGAAAACTATAAAACACTACTTCAAGAAGCCGTAAGAGAGCTACATAAATGGAACAACATACCATGCTCATAGATAGCAAGATTGAACATTGTGAAAACATCAATTCTACCCAAAGAAATCTATACATTCAATGCAATCCCAATCCAGATCCCATCAACATTCTTTGTTGTTGTTATGTGCCGTCGAGTTAGAACTGACTCATAGCGACCCCTCCTTGGGTTTTCAAGGCAGTATCACTATGGAAATAGATTGCCCAACCTTCCCTCCAAGGAGTGGCTGGTGGGTTTGAACCACCAACCTCTGGGTTAGCAGTCAAATGCCTTAGGCACTATGCCACTAGAGATGCAAATCAAAACAACAACGAGATACCGTCTTGCCCAGCACTAGTAGCAAAGTTCAACAAGACAAAAAATAACAAATACTGGTGGGGATGTGAAGAGAATGAGACTCTTATACACTGTTGATAGGACTGTAAAATGATACTACTGTGGAAAGCAGTATGGGGATTCATTAAAAAGTTAGAACTAGAAATACCATTTTACCCAGCCTTTTAATTACTAGGTATATATCCTAAGGAAGTGAGTCAGGACAAGAACAGATATATGCACACCCATGTTTATTGCAGCAATGTTTACAATAGCCAAAAGATGGAAACAACCTAGGTGCCCATCAACAGAAGAATGGATAACCAAACTATGGTACATACACTCTGGAGAACACTATGCAACCCTGAAGAATAATGTAGAATCGGCAAAACAGCACATAATGTGGATGAACTTGGAAGACATTATGCTGAGTGAAATAAGTCAATTACAGAAGGACAAATATTGTATTAGACCATTATTGTAAAAAGTCAAGGAAAGGTTTATATATGGAAAAAAATGTTCTTTGGTGTTTACCAGGGATGGGAGGGGAGGGGAGGGAGCACTGTTGGATAGGTAGAGACAAGTATTGATTTGGGTGAAGAGAAGGGCAGTGTACCAAATGTGAGTGACCAATACAGTGGCACTGAGGAAGAGAGAGGTGCATGGGAGGTACAGACAACAAAGATGGACCCTTTTGCACATACAGTACTGCATTGTCAGTGAAGGCAAACATGGCTGTATGGGTAGATAGATGGGTGGACAGGCTGAACTATTAGGTATGCCTATGTGGGGGAAAGATACTGAGATTTTTCCATTGCCTCTTGCCACAGATGTAGTCAATCTGATTCCTGTGTGTTCCATCTGGTGAAGTCCACATGTACAGCCGCAGTTTGTGTTGTTGAAAAAAGGTGTTTGCATAAGTCGTTGGCCTCGCAAAATTCTACCATGTGAGTTCCAGAATTATTTTGTCACCAAGGCCAAATTTCCCAACTACTGTCGATTCTTCTTTGTTTCCAATTTCTGCATTCCAGTCACCAGTGATAATTAACACATCCTGATTGTATGTTCAGTCAATTTCAGACTGCAGAAGTTGATAAAAATCTTCAATTTCCTCATCTTTGGCTTTAGTGGTTGGTGCATAAATTTGAATAATAGTTGTACTAACAGGTATTCCTTGTAGGCATATGGATATTATTCTATCACTGACAGCACTGTACTTCAGGACACATCTTGAAACATCCTTTGTGATAATGAATGCCACGCCATTCCTCTTCAAACTGTCATACCCTGCACAGTATACCATATGGTTGTCTAATTCGAAATGGCCAAAACCAGTCCATTTCAGCTCACTAATGCCTAGGATATCAATCTTTATGCATTCCATTTAATTTCTGACAACTTCCAATTTTCCTAGATTCATACTTCGGACATTTCATGTTCCAATTATTAATGGATGTTTGCAACTGTTTCTCCTCAATTTGAGTGATGCCACATCAGCAAATGGAGATCTCAAAAGCTTTACCTCATCCATATGAGAAGGCTGGTTTTACTCTGATGATGCATCTTTTTCCCAGTCCTATTTTGAGAGCCTTCTAACCTAACTCATCCTCCTCCTCTGTATTGGACAATCTTTCTGGACTATTCCATAAAGTTGCATAGTAATATATCAGAGAGTGTTTCTCTGCTATTCATAAGGTTTTCCCTGGCCAATTCTTGGAGAAGTGGATGGCCTCTTCCTTCTTCCTAGTCTGTCTCAGTCTGCAAGCCAGGCTGATAACTGTGCACTATGTGCACCCTGCTGGGTTTGAAACACCAGTGGTACAGCCTCAAGACTCAGAGCAACATGTCACCACAATAGGACAAACCGAAAGACAAGTTTGTCTTCCTTAGCCTTTGGAAACATCTCCAACCTTCCCTTACCTGGATCCCTGCAGCTGACTCCTCGCATTTCCCAGTCCCACTGGGCTTTTTCCTCACCTTTCCTCCCTCTTTCCTGCCTTGTAATTTGTGGGGCATGGCCTGGGTTCCCTCTCCTCACCTGGATCACTGCAGCTGACTACTCCAATATCTTCAGCCAAAACCAGGCCAGGAGCTAACTGTGGAACAGACCATTTACTGCTCATATGCAAGTTCAACTAGAAATTAAAGACAATTAAAACAAGTGCACAACAGCCAAAATATGATCTTCAATATATCCCTCCTGAATTTGGAGATGATCTAAAGAATAGATTTAATGCATTGAACACCAATGAACAAAAACCAGAAGAATTGTGGGATGACATCAAGAACATCATCCATGAAGAAAGCAAGAGGTCACTAAAAAGATGAGAAAAGAAGAGAAGACCAAAATGGATGACAGAAGAGACTTTGAAACTTGCCCTTGAGTGGAGAGTAGCAAAAGCAAATGGAAGAACTGACAAGATAAAAGAGCTGAACAGATTTCAAAG
>NW_006921758.1:993451-1000069 GCF_000298275.1 Orycteropus afer afer | reverse complement strand
GAATACAGAGAGACACTGTACCAAAAAGAACTGGTCAATCTTCATCCATTTCAGGAGGTGGCATATGATCTAGAACCAATGGTATTGAAGGAGGAAGTTGAAGTTGCAATGAAGGAACTGGTGAAGGACAAGGCTCCAGGAATTGATGGAATATCCATTGAGTTATTTCAACAAACAGATGCCCCACTGAAGGCACTCACTCAGTTATGCCAAGACATTTGGAAGACAGCTACCTGGTCAACTGCCTGGAAGAGATCCATGTTTGTACCCATTCCAAAGAAAGGTAATCCCACACAATGTGGAAATTATCAAACAATATCATTAGTATCGCATGCCCGTAAGATCATACTGAAGATAATTCAAAAACGGTTGCAGCAGTATATTGACAGAGAACTTCCAGAGGTGCAAGCTGGATTCAGAAAAGGATGTGGAACAAGGTATATCATAGCTGCTGTCAGATGGATCTTGGCTCAAGGCAAAGAATACCAGAAAGATGTTTACTTGTGTTTTATTGACTATGCAAAGGCATATGATTGTGTGGATCATAACAAATTATGGATAACACTGAGAAGAATGAGAATTCACAAATACTTGATTGTACTCATGAGGAATCTGTAAATTGACCAGGAGGCTCTCGTTTGAACAGAACAAAGAGACACTGCATGGTTTTAAGTCAAGAAGGGAGTGTTCCAGAGTTGTATCCTTTCCCCAAAATTATTCAATCAATATGTGAGCAAATAATCCAAGAAGCTGGACTATATGAAGAAAAATGTGGCATCAGGATTGGAAGAAGAATCATTAACAAGCTGAGATATGCTGACAACACAATTTTGCTTGCTGAAAATGAGGATGACTTGAGACACTTACTGATGTATATTAAAGAATAGTTTGTAGTATGGATTATATCTCAATATAAAAAAAACAAAAATCCTCGCAACTAGACCAATGAGCAGCATCACGATAAATAGAGTAAAGTTTGAGGTTGTCAAAGAGTTCACGTTGCTTGGTTCAACAATCTACACCAATGGAAGCAGCAATCAGGACATTAGATGATGTGTAGCACTGGGCAGGTCATCTGCGAAGGAACTCTTTCAAGTGCTGAGGAGCAAGGATGTCTTCTTGAGGACTGAGGTGCGCCTGACACAAGCCATGGTATTTTTAATCACCTCATATGCATGTGAGAGCTGGACAATGAATAAGGAAGACTGAAGAAGAGTTGAAACTTTTGAGTTGTGGTGCTGGCGAAGAATGCAGAAAGTACCATGGACTGCTAAAAGAAGTAACAGATCTGTCCTGGAGGAAGTGCAGTTGAAACACCCCTTGGAAGCGAGAATGGCCAGACTGCATCTCATCTACTTTGGTTATGTTGTCAGAAGCGACCATTCCCTGGAGAAGGATGTCATGCTTGGTAACATGGACGGTCGACAATAGAGGGCAAGGCCTTCAATGAGATGGGTTGACACAGTGGCTGCGACAGTGGGCTCAATATAGCAAGAGTCATGGAGCTCGCGTGGAATCAGGATGTTTTTTGTTCTCTGTGCGTGGGGTCGCTGTGAGTTGGAAATGACTTGACAGCACCTAACAACAACAACAACATGCGGAGGGAGTTTGCAGAAGATTATGTATAGTGTTGGCAGACAATATATCTACAAGTGTACTGGTATGTTCTGTAAGAATCCCCAGGTATATAGTAGAGCCAACAAGGGACAAGGTTGTAGTCACTTCTTGGTCACAGCCAGTTACCGAGAGGAACCAAGTAGTTGAGCCTGTGGGCTTGGGACCATAGTCACAGGGGTCATCAAGCTTAATTGACATAACATACTACCCAAAACATTGTTCCACATACTAATTTGGCTAGTAGCTACTGTGATCTTAAAAGCTTGCAAGTGGCCATCTAGATGCAACCATGAGTCTCTACTTGTTCAGAGCAAAGAAGAATGAAGAAAACCAAAGATGCATGGAAACAATTAGGCCAAGTGACTGGTATACCATGCAATCCTCAGCCTATATGACTATGAGACCAGAAGATCTAGATGGTACCTGACTACCACTGTCAACTACTTGGAGGGGGATCTATGTAAGAGATACAGGATAGAGTGGGAGAACAATGTGGAACAAAACTCAAATTCATTAAAAAAAAAAAAGGACTGGATTTGTTGATCTGATAGAGCCTGATGGAACCACTGAGACTATGGTCCCTAGCTGCCCTTCAGGTCTGGAATTGAACCCACTCCTGTGGCTTCCAGCCAAACAAAAGACAAGCATATGAGCTGAACATTTACATTAGGTAGATACACTCCTTGGAGAGGACAATCATGGGAGAACAGAAGGGCTGTGTATGCACAGGGAGACAAGTCAGGGGGCAATAGTGCATGGAGCAAAGGACACAGGAAAGAGGTAACTATGCGGAAGAAGTGGGAGGGGAGCTGTTGCACTGTGAGAAATTATAGTCTATGTAATGAAACAAAGTGTATGTGAGCTGCTGTATGGAAAGTGAATTTCTTCTGTAAACTTTCACCCAAATCACAATCAATCAATAAGAATGTGTTTAGATATATATATATATAGAGAGAGAGAGAGAGAGAGATATCTATTTACCTATCTATCTATCCATCTATCCATCAATCCATCTCCAGGATTGGAAAAGCCTGGATTCTGCAATTAGTGAAATGACAAAAATGGCAGACACAATTCAAATCACTCATTGAGATAAAATTATTTCGACAAAAGAAAAATAGAAATAATTAAAATGTATTTTATATGCCATAGATTATTTGAGTGGGTAGTTAGAAAAATAGGCGCATATAATTGCCCTTTGGGCAACTAATTCTTCGCTACTTACAGTTTTGGAGATAATCTCCAGTGAGGAAATACTCCATAACTTTGTATCTTTCACTCTATTTTCCAAAATAAGTCCCATGATACATAATACTAATACTGTGCTCTATGACAGAGAACACACTGGCTCTTAAGAGATAAAAGTAATATCCATCAGTAGCAATTGCAGCTGATGGTTTACTGTTTAAACACACACACACTTCAGTGTGTATAAAATTAAAGCTTTCTTCCTTAAATGACTGTCAAGTCTAAACATTACAATAATATATATTTCTCTCTTTAATTAAAAAAAGTACATATATACATAAATTATCTAACTTCTCACTCCTAGGCATATAATTTTCACTTTTAAAACCAAAACAATAATTTTACTTATTTACCAAGAATAAAAATGATAGTGTTTTTTCTTTTATCATATGCCCAGTGAAACTCGAAGGTTAAATTTGTAAATTAGATATACCTGTTCCAATTGCCAATTATTCTGGATGTCCATGAGCAGAAACAAATAGTCAATTCATATCATATCACTATTAATGCACTAACTAGCAAGCCACTACTTCTGGGTGTATATAGTATTTATGACAAGGAAGCTAAACCTGGATAAATAGATGGGAGAATTATTTAAAGGTCATTTTTTACCCTGCCCTATAAGGAGCTCTGGTAGCAAAGTGCCAAGGCACTTGACTGCTAAAGAGAAGGCTGTCAGTTCAAAGCCACCAGCCACTGCTTGGAAGGAAGGTTGGGCAATCTACTTCCGTAGAGATACCGCCTCGGAAACTCAAGGAAGGGTCGCTATGAGTTGGGTCCAACTCGATGGGAGCTCTGGTAGCATAGTGGCTAAGGCACTTGACTGCTAACCAGAAGGCTGGCGGTTCAAACCCACCAGCCACTCCTCGGAAGGAAGATGGGGCAATCTACTTCCGTAGTGATACTGCCTCGGAAACCCAAGGAGGGGGTCTCTATGAGATGGGTCTGACTCGACGGCACATAACAACAACAACAAAATGTACCAGAATAGACTTGATGACAGTGGGTTTGTTTTTGGTTTTTTTTTCAGCTTTCTTACCTGAATGCTTCCTACTTCAGAATATTATTGCTTTGTTTCCTCTACTATTCTGTTTCAAATTGATAGGAATTGTTTATAAAAGGAAATTAATATGTTATCTTGTCCAATTGCCTTCAAAAACAAGAAAATAATTATTTTCTATGGCATTAAAATTTTATTGTTAATATTGAAAGGCAGTGCTGGCATTATGTTCTAATTATTTGCAAGTAAGAAGATATTATTAGACTTCTTTTTATGATAAAAGATAATATTTTTAAAAAATTCAAACTGTAACTAAAGAGTATAAAATTTTAAAAAATTAATATACAGGAAATTGAATATTATTTCCAGACATCCTGAAAATACTCTCTTCTTTTATCATTTATTTACAATGAGTATAAAGATATAAGGATCTAAGGTGGTACAATGGTTAAAGCCCCCAACCATGTCTAAGGGTCAGTGGTTCAAACACACCAGTGGCATCATGGGAGAGCACTATGCTTCCATAAAGATTCAGATCTTGGAAATCCGATGAAGCAGTTGTACTCTGTCCTATAGAGTCTCTAGGAGTTGACAGCAGTGGACTTGGTTTTTTGGGTTCATATAAACATAGTGACATTCAGACATTCAGAATACCAAAGTGCTATTTCAAAGATACTTTGAGTATACTTAGTACTTATTTCTGTGAAGTGAAATTAAAATATTTTATAGAATAATACATCATATTTTCCAGAGTTAGCATTATCTTTTCCTTCAATTCAACAAGTCCTTGTTGAGTGTATATTACATATAAAGCATGGATTTAGGTGCTACTAGAAATTACAAAAATAAATACAGCACAGTTTCTGCCCTCATGGAGCTTATAACAGAAACAGAACATGCTTGTATTTACATATTTATATTTACATATTCCAAATAAAAGCCATAAGAAAAAAAATCCTATTTTTTCTGAAATTAAATTCCATACCATAGCTATCTAAGATGACTAGTATTTATTATTCCTATGCATATTTTGGAAATTCAGTATGCTCATTTTCATTGTTGTGTTCTAATAGAAATAGCTTTAAGTAGAAATGTATGTGTTACCTCTTTTGTATAGATTTTGACTTATGAAGAAATTTTGATTTATGGGAGAAGAATGTGGAAAAAAACTCAACATCATAAAAAAAAAGATCAGGTTTCCTGAGACTGGTGAAACATCTAAGACCCTGCCAGGTCTTCATAGTAAATACAACATGCACGAAGGGGAAACAAGCATAAACACTTTATTTTCTCCTGTAAATGATGACATTGTTCTCCAAACTCTGGTCCTACTTCATTTTGTCACATGGTAGTGCCAACTGGGGTGCCGTAGAGTGAACTGTTCCAAACACATAACAGAAAACAAGCTCGGGCTGCATGACGTGCACCAAGGGGTCTGCAGCCAGGTGAGTTCCAAGAGGAGGATGCTGGTAACCTCCTTACAGGGGTGGGCAGGGAGGGCTTCTCTGAGCTCTAGCCTAGGCAGGTTCCTGAATCATATGGCCTCATAGAACCATATTCCTTTCTCTGTTTCTAATTACACATTTCTTTCTGTGCCCATTTGATCAAGATCTGACTGCCCATCTTGATTCTAAGTTCTATGAGAGCAAGGGCGTTGCCATTTCTGTTCACCATTATCCTCCAGGTTCACTGATAGAGGTCAGCACATGAAAAATGATCAGTAATTATTTCTGGACTGAATGCTTTAACCACTACACCACCAGAGCTCCTTACTCAAGACTACGACCCCAAGTCACCTTTCGGGACTAGAATTAAACTCACTCCCATGGCTTAACTTTCAGCCAAATAACAGACAGCCCTATGAGCTGAATACCTACCCAGGGAGATGTACTCCTTAGAAGAATCAACCATGGGAGATGAACAGGGCAGCATTTGGACAAGGGGAAAGGTCAGGAGGCAAGAATGCATGGACAAGAAGGACAGGGAATCATAGGAAGGAAGTGAGCTGTTACACTGTAGGGAATGGAACCAGCATCACAAAACAAAATGTGTGTGAACTGCTGAATGCAAAATGAGTCAGCTTGGTAAAAATTTCACGCAAATCACAGTGCAAAGTTAAAAAAAATACAAAGTAATTCTGGGAGGGAAAGAAGTCCTTTATTATCGCACTAGGCAAGAATATATTGGGTACTCATTTTATGTTATGTACAAGGCTAGTTATTAGAAAAACAGAGAAGAATGTTAGTTCTTTTCCTCATCCACACTTGATAGCAATGTAGCAAGGGGGTGAAAGAAAAGGAAAGCTGTGACTTCAATATACTCAGACTTTGATGAAGATACACAAAGTGTGCTTTCTAGAGTAAGGTGTCATCAGAGTTAAGTCTTAAAGGGATGCAAGCACACTATGGGGCCATGACTGTGAAGGGCATTGCAGTCAGAAAGAACCACATGGGAAAAGAAGTGGAAATATGGAATATTTAGGTAATAACATGTAGGCTGGTGTGATTAGAGCCTGGGAGAGCTGAGGGTGGAGAAGAGGAGGACAAAGAAAAGGAAGGGATGATTGAAGATAATAGTTAAAGGGGTAAACAGTGTTTCACCGATGACAGTGTTTGAAGCTATGAATTGAATTTTGAATTGAATCTAAAAATTAAGGGAAAAGAGGCGGGGCAAGATGGCGGACTAGGCAGAAGGATTGCACAGACCCTCTTCAACAAAGAAAAGGGAAACCAATTAACACAGACACAGAAGAT
>NW_006921758.1:911989-985241 GCF_000298275.1 Orycteropus afer afer | reverse complement strand
TCAATGACATGAGACAAAGTATATGTGAACTGCTGTGTGAAAAGTGAATTTACTCTGTAAATCTTCACCCAAATCCTAATAAAAAAAAAAAAAAATTAAGGGAAGTTACGAAAAGATTTTCTGGAAAGCAAAGATAGGACCATATAAAGGCTTGGAAAGATCTCACAAACATAAAAATGATACTTTGACTAGAGAAGGGAGATCTTTAAGGAGATAAAGCAATATCCAGGAAAAAAATTATTGGGGTTTAAATGAACTTGAGTAGTGAGAGAAGAGATAAAGAAGGGGGCTGAGATAAACAGATATTTATAAGAAAAAATTGATAGGATTTGATGATACTGGATGTGGGAGGAAGTTGGTGAGTTAAGGATGAGAACCAGATTTTGGCTTAAGTGTTGTTTGGAAGTAAGATGTGAAAAATACAAAAAGAGGAATGATTTTTTATTGACTTGTTTCTTTATTTGGGGATGGCAGAAAGGATGGTATAAAATAATGAACATTTGAGTTGTCTGCGAGATAGCCAAGTGAAATGTTTACTCCACTAGTTGATATACAGGCTTGATATTCAAGAGAGAAATATGTGGTAGAAATATAAATGTATGTGTTATTAGCATATAGATTGATATTTGAAATCTTAAAAGTTAATGAGATTCTTAGGAAGTATAGAGTGACACAAGAAACAGAGTGAGAGAACATTAATATTATTATAGTTCTCCTGATTTTCTATACCTTAGCATAGGGCCTAAGGCATTTGACTGCTAACCAAAAGGCTGGTGGTTCAAACCCACCAGGCACTCCACAAAAGGAAGACTGGGCAATCTACTTATGTAAAGATTTACTGCCTCGGAAACCTAAAGGGGGTCACTATGAGTCAGAATTGACTCAATGGCAGTGTGTTGTTTTTTGGTTTCGATATACTAATGATGTAAAGGACCCCTGGTGGCACAGTGGCTAACCACTCAACCCAAGGTCAGTAGTTTGAACTCACCAGGTGCTCTACAGGAGAAAGATGTGGCAGTTTGCTTCTGTAAAGATTACAGGCTTGCACTATGAGGCAGTTCTACTCTGTCCTGTAGGGTCACGACGAGTCAGAATCGACTCAATGGCAATGTCTGTGGGTATACTAATGATAAAAAAAACGACCCACTCACTGCCATTGGGTCGATTCTGACTCATAGCGACCCCCATTGGATTTCCAAGGCTGTAAATCTTTATGGAAGCAGATTGCCTCATCTTTCTTCCAAGGAGCAGCTGGTAGATTTGAACCATCAACCTTTTGGTTAGCAACCAAATGCTTTAACCACTATACCACCAGAGGTCCTTACTCAAAAGATGACCTAAAACTTGATGAGAAACTGATTTGCTATACTCATGACACAAGTACCTAGTACTAACTCTTCTTTACCATTATTCTTTGCCATTGATTTGAAAAGTTAATTATATTTTTCCTTCTTTTCATTTTGTTCCACTTACTCTCCCAAAAAATTAGGGTTTTGACTTTTTTTTTATTCTGTTATACATAAAGCTAGTTCACCCATTTTGACTAACATGTATTGTCTTACAATATGAACTTCATTTACTTGTTCTCATTTTGAAAAATATTAGATGATTTCTAGTATTCTGAAAATAACAGTGCTACAGCAAATGTCTTTAAATGCCTTTTTAAGCATATGAACAGAGTGTCTCTTATGAGGAGGCTTTTACTTGGAAGTGGAATTTCTGGTTTCTCGAGTATGTCTATCCTTATGGTATCAAGAGATGAGAAATAAGGTAGAAGATTAGACAGTAGAAGAAATACTTCTGAAACAATAATGTATATGAAAATATATTTAAACTATAAAATGTCATTCAGTTGTTAACTCTTATTAACATTATTTTCTTCTTTCTAAGCTAACTTTAGTTCTGCCTTAATCAGTTTTTTCCTGTGTAATATGAGGAAGACCAAAAAATTATTATTTCCATAAAGGTTCTACTTTCTTCCTTTGGAAGATAAGCATAGTTCTATGATCTAAAAGGAAAAAAAAAGATAACTTTGTGAAATAAATTTGGAAAATGATGCATAGTATGTGCCTTTCTTGAAGTATTAAAATGAATCGCAAATCTATTAAAAGTTCTACAGCATGTTATTTTAACTTAGCCTAGTATTTGATGCCAAACTTTTACATAGGAACCTCTTCCAAACACATCTATTGAGAATCTGTGGAACTACTGGCCTGTGGAACAGGTTCTAAGAGATAAGCTTAACTCAATATCCCTTGTGGAACAGACAAAACCTTTAGAAGCACTACTGTGATTTCTGCCGTGCATTTTCATCCTGGTAATATGATGCTGACGTTTCTTCTTCCACTATTGCCCTGCCACAGTCTGAGAATTCTAGCGGAGAATGCATGACAAAGGAAACAACTTTTTTTTTACCTCTCAATATTAAGTCTGTAAAAGGTACACATTTTGTGTTTTACTAAAAAATGGCAAGTCGTTATTCTACACAGTATTTATTTTGCTTCTGATCGGCTACAGATTTGGAGATCTCTGTTTATTTAACAAACATAATGTAGTGCTTACTCTGTGTCAGGCACTATTTTTCTTAGTGCTTGACAAATATATACTCATTTAATCACCCAAAAGACCATATGGGGAAAGTATTCTCAAGTATCTCAGGTTTCAGAAGGGCAACCTGAGATTCAGAGAGATTAAGGAAAGCAGCACAGCCAAGAGTCAAATTAAGGCAGTTCCTGACTGCACAGTGCATATCCCCAATTGCCACTTGCCTCCCACAGCCAATGCACAAGTCTGTCATCTTTTAGAAAAATGGCTTGTTACTCGTATCACTCCTTTTCTGTATTATGGTAGCATTATATATGTATATACATACTACACATATATATATATTTATATATGTATATACATATATTTATATATGTGTATATACATGTATTTATATATGTATATACTTATACATATATTTATATATACATATATTATATATATATATATTTATATGTGTGTGTGTGTGTATATATTTGTTGTTGTTGTTGTTATATGCCGTCGAGTCAGACCCGACTCATAGCAACCCTTCCTGGGGTTTCTGAGGCAGTATCACTATAGAAGTCGATTGCTCAACCTTCCCTCCAAGAAGTGGCTGGTGGGTTTGAACCGCCAGCCTTCTGGTTAATAGTCAAATGCCTTAGGCACTACACTACCAGAGCTCACTCGCTCGCTCTCTCTAAGTAGTTGACCCATCAAGAATAATTTAATCCAAAATTGTAGAATTAAATTCTGAGCTCTGGTGGTATAGTGGATAAGGCACTTGACTGCTAACCAGAAATCAGTGGTTCAAACCCACCAGCTGCTCCATGGAAAGAAGACTGGGTGATCTACTTCTGAAAGATTTACAGAAACTCAATGGAGGTCGCTCTGAGTCAGAAAGGACTCGATGGCAGTGAGGTTTTTTTTCTTTTTTTTTTCCTCTCTCTCTCTCTTCCCATGGTGACACTTTAAATTGATTCAGAATTGTACTAACATAATCCCAGCTATACATTATTTTCTATTATAGTAAATAACAATAAAGCTAGGTTGCATTATGCTTTTCTTCCACTAAGTGTGTGTTATTGCCATTTACCAACCCTTTTAATACTATTCTTATCTTTGGGGTGTGTTTATTTGCTTTTTAAAATACATTACATTGTCTTACTTGGGGAAAAAAAAAACTTCAATAAAAATAATTGCAAGGAAGTGGCAAAGAGATCAATGACCTGTAATTTATATTTCAATAGAGATACTAAAATAAGCTGCTTTACTTCTGATTTATTTTAGAAGATGGTTTTAAAGCCGTCTTTTGACAGCTACTACAACCCTATACTAAAGCAGAAACTGCTTAGAAAAAATTTTCACTTTCCCAAAATATCAATAAAATGAACAAGAAAAATTAGCTTCACAGCAGGCCACTTTAATGAGACACAGAAGCAAATCGGACAAGGCAGATAATATGATGCTTTTTGGAATATAGTAGAGAATAGAATTAGCAAGTATAAAAGAAGACCCATCATTGTGTAAATCAAACTCCTAGGGTGGGAGGAAAATCTTATATGTGTATGAAAACATGGACAGGCAGACCTGTACCTATAAGTGTTAGGGATTCATTCTTGTGTATGTATTTATGTATATAGATGCAAATGTGCCCATATATATTATCCTGTGTGGAGCCTAGTAACCTATCACTACTATGAATAACAGCAAATAAACACTATTACTACATCTTGAATTTCCATGAGAGAGAGAAATAGAGAGATAGGGGGTTTGTGCAGCTCTTGAATATAACATTTGCCAAGTAGACAAATCACTATCCTTCCAAAAAACTACATTTTAGAGTAAAAATAAAATGATTCTTAAAGGAATTATAACATCCACATAAAAGTTAAGGCTCCCTTGGGATTAAAATATCCTTCTCAAGTAAATAAAGGTCATTTTGTATAATAATATACATAAAGGTTACCAATTTTTGTTACATTCTCACTTGAAGAAAATAAACTACTAATCTATAAATGTAATATTTAGTACTCTATATACATAAAAGAAGCATCTCACAAAAAAGTTCAAGTTTTTTTTATTTGAAAATTTACAAATTCACTTCAAATAGTTATTATCAGAACTCATCATCAACTCTAAGGCAGGTCATGAAGACTCTGAGTTATGTCTTTGAAAATTCAAGCTGTTAATTATTACTCCAAATCAATTCCTCAGAGGTAGTTTATGGTAAGTGATATTTCAAAAGAAACCATTATACAGAATAGTTTTCATTGTTCATTTCTTCACAGTCAATACTGTGATGACAATAAACAGCGTTAGCATCTTGCCACACAATGCATTTGATGCTAACATAACCATAGTTTTGGTTACTACCCGCTCTGGTAGAGTAGTGCCTAAGGCACTTGACTGCTAACCAGAAGGCTGGCGGTTCAAACCCACCAGCCACTCCTCAGAAGGAAGATGGGGCTATCTACTTCCGTAGTGATACTGCCTCAGAAATCCAAGGAGGGGTCCCTATGAGTCAGGTCTGACTGGACGGCACATAACAAAAACCCTTATTAATTTTATCAGTTCGTTCAACATTGATTTTATAGGTACTATGTCTGGCAGGGAGCTCTAATGGTGCAATGGTTAAGTGCTTGGCTGCTAACCAAAAGGCAGATGGTTCAAACCCCAGCTGCTCCACAAGAGAAAGATGTAGCAGTCTGCTTCCCGAGATTTACAGCCTTGGAAACCACATGGGGAAGTTCTACCTGTCTTCTAGGGTCTCTATCAGTCAGAATTCAACTCAAGGTCAGTAGGTTTGGTTTGCTTTGATGTGCCTGGTGCGAGGCTAAAGATAGAAAGCTGGACAAAAAAGAAAGATTAAAAGTGCAGTGGCTCTGCAGTTAGAAAGATCTTGATTAGGTTGCCCAATTTTATTCGAAATAATTCTAGCCTTGGGCCAGATATCATCCAATGGACTTTGAAGCCTTTCAGCCCCTTGTATCTGTAAATTTTACAATAGAAATATGATAAGCTATATATCTGAATGACCTAAGCCTTGTTACACCACCCTCTCCTTCCTTCCCATCCACACTCACAGTAGCATTTTCAGCTACTTGGAAGGATGGTGGAATGAGGCAATAAGGTATATGTATATTTATCTGTATAACAAAGGTCATCCTGTGGAGGCTCTTAACCTAAATCTATGAAGAATGAGTTAGTTTTGGAGGAAACCAGCACTTTTAAGTATAGCACAATATATGACTTAAGATTGTTTCCTGACCCCACAATTTCTCTCTGGGGAAAGAGTAAAGGAAAAGAGGAAAATGAAATAAGAGTTGTTTCACAAAATCCATGGGAAACACTAAGAATAACAAGACACAATGAATTGTACACATGAAGATACTGCAAAGCAAACAATCTGTTACATATATATTAAACACAATTTTTAAAAAAGTGGAAACTTGTGTACAGAAGATTAATCTTTGATCTAAAGTCACTAATAAATATAAGTGTTAGGAATTAAAAAAAAAAAAAAAAAAGACAGTTCTTCTTTGTAACCCATAAACAGCAGGCGACATAAATGAGGAGATATAGACTATGTCCTATACCTGTAATCTACAAAAAGACCACAGGGTATCAAGTAACACTGCTGCATTATTCAGAGCCCAAGTAGAGAAACATAGCCAATAGCAGTCTTTCAAGCACCATGTTTGTGTGCACATGTGAGTCACATTCACTAGTGGGAAGAAGCCATATGAAAAGGTAGATGTCATTATATTTCCAGATAAAGAAATCTTATTTATTCTAAAGATAAATTCAGCAATATATGACATGTAGACTTACAGTCCTGGTCTTAGGACCTCTGTCACGAGCAGCATATTTTAACATATAATGCTCCTATGTAAATAATGTGCACACATTACAAATAGGAAACTATTGCACAAAGAGGCTGCCTGGTTTGCACAAACTGTGTAATGTGTGCATTATTTGAGTAAAAATGGGTTTTACCCCCACTGTTATTCTTAGCCCAATCCAAGCCTCATCTCCCCCAACTCATGTACACATTTGAATTTGAGCCATAAAACTTGAAAACCAATGAAGATTTACAGTACTTAGTTTCCATCTGAACAAAATATCTTCATGGTTTTTGATACATAAATTATCAAGTGTATTATGAATACATATGGTACAAAATACTCTTCCCAATTATCAAAAATAATAGAATTTGGCTTTCAATCGAGTACTTAGTCTATTAGCCAAAGCAATGCTCTGGATTCAGAGGACACAGCATATTGTGATGCCACTAATGAGAAACCTTTGCCAAGTCACTGCACCTACATTACTTCATCACAACATCATTATAAATTCATACAGAATTTGGGGCTAATTGCCCCTGCCTTCAAACCTCCACAAACAAGCTATGAGGCTTGGCAAACAGTTATTGTTTGCTGAACAGTTATTGTTACAGAAGCACCATTTCCAGCCTTGCTCAGTCCCATAAAATTCCAGAATACAGTGGTCATTGGTAAGTTTAATTGCTAAATCAGGGTGACCGAGAAATAGGACAAAATGGAAGTTTGAATTTACTTTCCACATATTTTACCTGTAAACCTTTTCCTCTGCCCTCAAAACGTATTTTTGAGCAAATCTTTAATACTGATTGTGTTTGCTTTTTGCTTTATTTAGTCACTCAAGAGACATTTTTAAAGGTTTTACTATTATTTTCCCTGCATTTTACAAGGCAATGGAGAAAAATAAGTCACAGAATCTGCTTTCAAATACTGTTGCTGAGGAAGACAAACATGTAATGTAATTATAATATTGAATGTTTAGTGATATAGTATGTACACAGTGCTAAAGAAACAGAACAAGCAAGGATGCTTGACTTGCTCTAATTGAAGAGGAATGTTTGTTTTTATAGAGAAAGTGACATTTAAGTTGAGTATTGAATGTAATGTTGGAATTTACAAGGTCTTCTAAGAGAATCATCGGTTAGTTTGTCATACTTTGGTGGTGTTCTTGTTACCTAGTGCTGCTCTGACAGGAATATACCACAAATGGGATGGCCTGAACAAACAGGAGTTTATTCTCTTACTGTTTGGGAGGCTAGAAGTCTGAGTTCCAAGTGCCAGGCTCTAGAGGCTGGGTGAAAGTCCCTCAACATCAGGTTGCAGCTCTGCCTCCTGCTCCCAACCCACTGAAGCTGGAGACTTTTCTTCATTCACCTGCTAGCTGTTGAGGCTGACAAACTCAAGATTGACAAGTAAAAAGGCACAGTCCCAATAATACCAAACCACATGGAAGGCCATTAATTCAAGTCTCTTGAAGGCCCCAAGGTTGGCACAGCATGGCAGGCTGCTGAACAATGACATGGCTACATGCAAGGTTCAAGCATGCCATAGGCTAGTGACCATTCCCAAAGCTGTTTCCTATATACGGGAAGCAGACCACATACCCAATGGCAGCTACTCAGCTGCTCACAGTAGATTCCACCATTGATTTAATTGTCAGTCTCATCATGGGGAGTACTACATCCAGCTGCCCAGCCACTCAACCAGGCCTAGCCAAGTGGACACACAAACTTAACCACCACAGGTGGTTTGTGTTCTGCTATGATGCTGGAAAGTATGACACTTTTCCTAATACCAATAGGGCTATCCCTGTTGGCCAGGTTTCAGCAGAGATTCCAGACTAATACAGACTCGGAAGAAAGTTCTGCTGATCCATTTCTGAAAATTACCCAATGAAAACCCTATGGACCAGTAGTGAAACAAGTTCCTTGTGTGGACTTTTGCCTTGGTTCTCTGAAAACACAGTTTGAAAGACTTTCCCCCTAATCCCTAAGGTATTACCTGTGCCCTAGTTTTCTACCTCAGAAGGTTTACATTTCCTGGACAAGCTGTAAGCAACTCAGTTGGATACTTATTGTCTGGCCCTAGGCTTCAGCTTGCCCTGTGATTGGTATGCACCTTGCAGGGTCAACAGACTACACAAATGAGAAGATTATAGCCTACTATGCAAATAAACTATCTGTGGCATACTGAGAGTGCATTGGCTAGTTTGGGGCCCCCTTCTGGGAGGGGCTATACCTTGAAATTGACAGTTTTATATATATGTTTTATATATAAGAGGTTTTATATAAACAGAGGTTTTTCAGACAGAAATAAGCAGGAAGCAAAGCAGTGGAAGAAACGAAAGGATGAAAGAAGACAGAAGAAACAGAGAGAGAGAGAGAGAGAGAGAGAGAGAAGGAACTTCCTAGAAGACCTGTAACACAGGTGAGGTGCTGTAACACTGAAGAAGGCAACAGGCCCAGGAGGGACCCAGTGTCAGACCCAGTAGTTCAAAGAGGCCCTGCAGCAGAGTTGGTGGTCAAAGATGACAAGGCCAAGAGAAGCCTGCCCTCAGGGGGCCAAGAAGAGGCCTGCAGAACCAAGAGGAATGGATAGAATAGTCCTGCACTGAAAAAGGGAGATTTTACCTACATGCTGATATTGATCCTGAGTGGTAACCTATTGATCCTGATCCTGACTTGTACTCTGTTACTTCCTTCTTATACCACTTAACTGTAAAGTATGGTCTGTGAGTTCTGTGTGGCCGATGCAACAGATCATTGAATCCAGGAGGGAAGTAGAGATGCCATGGGAGGAAAAGCTTGTGTCAGAATTGGTAAAAAGGTTGGAAATTAGAGGTATACATGCATGTACTTCATAGGAATCAGCCTTGGAGTGCTCTTGATTTGCATTTTCCTCCCTGAAGTTAGACAAGTTCTAATGCTACTGCTTCCACCTTTTCAAAGAACCATAACAGAAAATTGTTCAATATAGTACTTAAAGATGAGCCCCCTACATTGGAAGATACTCAAATTACAGTGTCCACAAAAAAAAAAAAAAAAAAAAAAAGACTTCAACGTACAAGTGATTGGAGGATGGTGCAGGACTCGGTAATGTTTTATTCTGTCGTTCATGAGGTCACCAAGAGTTAGAGTTGACTCAACTGCAATTAACAACAACAGAGTAAGAATGAGAAATCCAACAGAAGGAAGAGAATGTGTGAGACATGACAGCAAACGAAAGCATGGCTATTCAAGGAATGACAGATAATTCACTAATGGCTCGGAAACTCTGTGTGTGTGTGTGTGCATGTATGTGTACATATGGTATAAACAACTTGAGGGATGGAAATAGAAAATAATTCAAGGTCCAAATCATAAAGTGTCTTGTGTTTCCAGACTAATAAGTCTGGATTTAATAAACCCTGTAAAGTCACCAAAGGATTTCAAGCAGAGAAGGAACACAGTAGCATTTCTGTTCACAAAGTTTCAGTGTGGACTGGAGTAATTGAAGGAAGGAAGCCAGTAAGGCAGGTAGTTCATAGAAACAGACACCAGCTCCTGTTCTTATCAGGAATGAGGGAAATATCTGAGGGAAAAGCAGAAAGATGGAGGTTACTGTCCCTATTGTGAAGAGAATATGTGATTTTAAAGATCAGAAATTCCAGTACTAATAATTTAGAAAGAAGCAAACAAATATAGTAAAATGCAGTCAATTGTGTTATGATAGCATAGTTTTCTCAAGGGAATGAGGAATATCTTCAATTCCTGGGGACAGAGACCCTAAATCTTTATGATTATACCCTCAATAGAGTTTCATTAAAACACCCTAGGAGTGTTTTCATTAAAAAAAGAAGAAGAAGAAAGGTGCTTCCATTTGAATTGTTGCTGTCTATTTTAATTATAACAAAAATTCCAGAAACAAAAAAGAAGGTTTATTGGGATTAGAAGGAGTAACAAAAAGAAGAGAAAGAAATTGAGAAGTTGAATCGCACAGCTTGGTTTACAGCAGTCACAGAACTACTCAGGCACTGCCTCTCCTTTCACCTCATCTAACCCATCACCAGCATCCCACCCTCTCACACATGTGTACACTTGAGTTGTGAGTCATAAATCTTGCAAAGTCTGTCAACTGACAGCCTAATAACATGAAAGGAGTATCTGCAAACAAGATGGTTTCGAGCCATTGCTCATGACCCTGAACAAATCAGGGCCTGGCTCCCTTTGCAGTTTAGAGTCTCCCCTTTAATCACTTAACTGGGCAGATTGATGTGACACGAAAGAAATAAACTAAGAGGTCTCTATTTTCCAGCTATCTACTAGTTTCATTTACTCTTTTCCTAACAATTAAGTCAAGCTTGTCATATTTTGAGACCTGGTCAATGTATAAATGAGGGGCATCTGATAATCTGGCCTGCCTTGCCCTGTATTAGACATTCACAGGAATACAAACTTTTCTAGCTTTCTACCTGGTAATCATTGAGGAGTATTCAGATAACAACATGGTGAGGTTAAGGGCTAAGGCAGTGGTTATCAATCTTGGCTGCATTAGAAAAAAATAAATAAATACACACATACACATACACACATATACACCACCTGTGGAGTTTTGTTATTGGCGATAGAGGTCAGTGAGTGTATTTTATTATTTTAATACAGGCCCTAAACCAGACATAATAAATCAGAATTTCTGGTATAAGGCCCAGGCATTTTTATAACACTCCACATAAAATTTAATGTTCAACCATAGTGAAGAATAAGATATCACCTATATATGTGCAGTTTCTACCACTTGTGGTAATGATTGATGCATAAAGGAATGTTTCACTAGAGAAGCATTGAAAAATTTAGATTATCAGGAACCACCAAGGTGTACTGAATCAGAATTTCTAGAAGCAGTACACAGAAATCTGAGTTTTGACAAGGTCCTTGGATGATTTTTAGATTCACCAACTATTGAAAACCATTGTTGTGAAAGTTAAAAACAGCTGCTTTATTTTCTCATTATGTCAACTCAAGCAGATCCCAATATTTTGGGGGAAGGGGTGGCCCTGGGCTGGCAGGGAGGTAGGACTCGTTGAAACCATATCATTACTATGTTATTAGTGAGGAAGGAAAATGGAGAAAGAGAAAGGTGGGAGGGGAAAAGAGAGTGAGAGAGAAAGCAAGACAGCAAGAGAACAAGAAAGAAGAAAGTGAGAGAAAAGAAACACATTCCCTGCCTTAAGAGACATTATTCAGCAGAGAAAATAATTGCAAGAAATCCATGAGTGATTACAGATTAAGAAAGAGGAAAGTACAGACAAGCTAAAGGGATGCACTGCAGTTCATCTTTTTTTGACAAGTCATACTCCTGGAAATACTTATGCGTAGACCAAGAACTACTTACTGGGATATGAAGCATTCTTTGACAACAAGAAAACCCAAAAGCATATTCCACAGTTGTCATAAACTAAATAAAGAATGCAAATATCTTCACCTTTTGCTAAGTTTAGTGTGAATTATACTTAAGCTCTGTGAAACAATTAAATATTTAATTGATTTGAGTTAATTAGTGAATATAAGTGAATAAAGTTAAAGGTTCCTTCTCTTCATCTCATATTTTGTCTTCTCAGCTTCCCTTTTGTTCAATTCTTTAACACTCTTCATATAACATTAATACTTTTGATAGCAGTTTTCTCTGTAGTATTTTCAGTTAAGCTTGAATGACTGGGTGATATCTAAATGGGGAACACCCACAAAGGGGAAAAAATCCCAAAACAAAAATGAAACTAGGACCAACCAAAAAAATTATAATCACTATTTTGGTCCTGGTTGGGCAATAGTTAAGCACTCAGCTACTAACCAAAAGATTGGTGGTTTGAACTCACCCAGCAGCTCTGTGAGGAAAAGATCTGGTGATCTGTTCCCATAAAGATTACTGCCCTATGGGGGCAGTTCTACTCTATCCTATGGGGTCACTCTGTGTCACTATGACTCGATGACACCTAACAGTAACAACATTTCTTTGGAATCAGAGCTCTGGTCTCAGCAGGTCTATTTCTGCAATGAAGGGGACACCATCAAGTTCCTGGACTGCAAAAGCATGGCATATGCACACTGGAGGTAACAAGCATGGTCTACAGTGTATCTTTTCCTTATATTTACACCCTTCTGTTCCTAGTGGGGACTGTATGATGGTAAGGCATCACTGGAGCAAACAGTAAGAGCAAACGTAACATTTATTTACCTTATACTGTAACACAGACTATAAGAAAACTAGGGATGGCATAAGAGCATGACAATATCTGCTATCTATACTCAAAAAGAGAGAGAGAGAGAGAGAGATCTTTACTAAAGCAGAATTCTTTAATGCCACAAACATTATACCTAGAGATTTCAGGTCTTTCTAGAGATTTCGGGTCTCTCCTCTTGGAAAACCTGACCTGGGCAGTAACTCCTCTATCAAAAAGCTGGCTGGTTTCTCTTCTCATGACAAAGCCTGCCCATCCCATTAAAAACCAACCACCAAAACAAAGAAAAAAGTAAACTTTCTATGGAAAGTCCACATGATTAAATCTCTAAAAGTGAGTAAAGAGATAATACCAACGGTATGCACTGATTGTTAAGCATATAGTGCTTTGTCTTAAACCGAATCCTTGCACCAAGTGTCAATGACTTTCACATCCTGCTGTATTTTGAGTTCAATAAAATGAGCAAATTTCCCACCAATTGATTGGATAGCTAATGCAAATGAGTCTAAGCTCTGAAGCACATTACTGCAGTGAGAAGTCTGTTCCTTTTCCCTAGTGTTAATATGTATAGTGTATGAGGGACAGGTATGGAGATAAAGAAGTGGAAGCCCAAGGTAATCTTGGATGTAAATGTAATAGGTTTCCCATATTTTCAACTTCCCCATCCCTGCCAACATACTGAAAGTTACCTTTACCCTGGGTCCTGGATTTATGGCTTCAAGGTATAGACAAATAGGGAATTTCTGATAAGAACTTCTCAATTATCAAATAGACTATAAGATGTGATAATTTACAATACTTCATACTACACTCAAGAAACTAAGCTTTGTTTTCATAAATTTGGTTTAGAATTGGTGATTTAACGGATAATCACAGAACATTTCTTTATCCAAATCTGGGATATCTTTGAAGTGCATCTTAGGCCAAGGTAAATCACAATACAATTATAATTTATTTGGCCTATCTGCTTACTAAGGAACTCTGATGTTGTAGTGGATAAGGCATTTGGCTACTAACCAGAAGGTCAGTGGTTCAAACCCACCAGCCACTCATCAGAAAGAAGATGGGCAATCTACTTTCTTAATGATTTACAGCCTTGGAAACCTAATGGGGGTCACTATGAGTTGGAATCAACTCGATGGCAGTGAGTATCTGCTTATTAAAAGTTTAACACCATTATCTCATTTATGCTTCTTACCAGCCTTATTAGGACATCTGTTATCATCCCCATTTTTAGCTCAGGAATGTGAGGTAAACTAGAAATTAAATAACTTGCTTAAGATCCCATACTAGCTAATAAATGTTAAAGCCTGACTTCAGATACAGGCAATCTGATTCCGAAGACTCCTTTTAGTCACTGCAATATTGTGGCTCATCTAGAGTATACTCAGAATCAAGAACAATGCAAACATTTTTTTTTGTCAAATTCATTGTGATACTTTTAGGGTTACCAGCTACAGAGATGATCATGGGTGTAGTACGAGATAGAATAATCTAGAAAAAGATCTCAAGATTCTGTCTTCTGCACTTTCTCCCATTTATGCTACACTTAGGATTTACAGCCATGCTACTGTTTCTATATTTAAGGCTTGTTTTCTACATTAAAGGTGTGATTGTGCTCTTCTCTCTCCTCTTAAAGCATATTCTGTGGGAGACTATTCAGATATTGTTCATATAGATAATGGCATACATTTTAGCCTGAGGGCTAAACAATAGGTCCTATTTCCATTATCCTCTTGAGACAGTAAAATTAATAACACTCAGCAGGGTCACTAGGCTCTTGTCAAGCCAGTCACTGAGTCTTTCCCATTCAAAAGATACCCTGCTATAACTGACACAGGACTATGTTTGTGTGGCCCAGTGGGATCCTTGCCAGAACATCAGATTAAAACCAATGCTAAACAGCTTCACCATTTGTTTCAAGGATGAACACAGCACTTCAATTTTTAAAATGGTGTGTAGTTGCCACTAGACTCCAGGGCAATCCAGAACAAGAGCAATATAATAGTGAACATTACCTTGAAAAGCAACTGTAATCAGTCAACAGCATTAATTGAGTGTCTGTGTAGTTCAGAGTCACAGAACAAAGTTTCTTTCTGTAAGTCTCAGTTTCAATATTCAGTTTCATCTTTAGATCTTGAGTTAGGCCAGTTTCAGTTTAGAAAATATTGTTGCCTTAGACACAGGACCAAAAAAAACTTTTTTTTCTTTAAAGTACTGAAAATATTTATTTCTTTTCAGAGTCATTCATTCTCCTTAGGTCAAAATATTACAAAATAAAGAATTAACAGGAGAGGAAATATAGAGAAGGGGTCCCTAATGCTAAGGCCTAGCTAGACAGGTAATTGGAATTACTGATGCAGACTGGTGGGTCTGTGAACTCTTTATCAATGCCCCATTAATGGAGTGACTGATTCTCAGCTCCTGCCTATTGTATGGTACAAAAATGGAGACACTATGTGCCAGAAAAGGAGCTCTGGTGGTGTAGTGGTTAAAGCATTTGGCTGCTAATCAAAATGTGGGTGGTTTGAACCCACCTGCCACTCTGTGGAAAAAAAAGATGGGGCAGTCTGCTTCTGTAAAGATTTACAGCCTGGAAACCCCAATGGGAGTTGCTGAGTTGGAATCAACTCGATGGCAGTGAGTTGACTGGTTGGATATGCCAGATGATAATGTTAAAAGAAAAGTGAGAAATTCAGTCTTTTATTATGGACAATTATTGATGTTTACATTTGGTAATGGCATCAAAACTCATAAAATAAAACATTATGTAGACCAGATTTGGCCCTTTGGTAAAATTATCCAAATGTTTTTTATTTCATCTTGCTTTCTTACTAAGGAATGTTTATAAAGAAAAAGAAAGCTAAGATATTTAGCACCTACTTTGTGCCAGGCTTTATACCAGGGTTTATTACTTGTTTCACAGGTGGGAAAACTGAGAGTCAGAGAGATGAAATAATACTCCTAAAATGACTCAGCTAGTATTTTTGTCTGTTGTCGTTGTCATGTGCCATCGAGTCAGACCCGACTCATAGCAACCCCTCCTTGGGTCTCCGAGGCAGTATCACTACGGAAGTAGATTGCCCCATCTTCCTTCCGAAGAGTGGCTGGTGGGTTTGAACCATTAGCCTTCTGGTTAGCAGTAAAGTGCCTTAGGCACTATGCTACCAGGTCCTTGTAACTCCAAAGCTCATGAATTTCCCACTGTACCCTCCTTTGAAAGGCTCCAAACAGGTAGAGAATTTGAGGATAACCTCAGAACACATCACTGCATGAAAGGGAATTTCATTAAAATCATTATAAAATGGTTAGGACTTACCTTCTGCAGAAAAACTGAGTTGGGGAAATAGTTCAGTTTGCAAACATGTGAATTATATCATGGTGTTTCTTAAGTTTAAAAAGTGATCTCAAATATTATCAAGGAATCTTAAATGTAACTAATGTATGTTGTTTCAACTGTGAGCTAATAAATGTTTAAAATTCTGCAGTACTCTTTATATAAGGGAATTGCATCTGATAAAGAAAAAGATAAAAGAATCGAAGTGCGAAAAACCTGTTTATTTTCCACTTTCCATGTGAAAAATTCCCTAAAAAGTGATCGTGAGAGTTGGCTGAGTATTCTGGCATATTTGGAGATTTAGTAAGTCAACTTCCATAGAAGAGAGGAGCAGATCCACCCTCCGTGTTCATAGAATAATCTTCAGAAATATATTAATCAGTGGTCCAAGGAAACCCTTCTATTGAGAATATTTCAGTTATCTTGGTATTTAAATGTTTCAGCTTAAATGCATATATCCATTTCTTATAAATTGGTTATCCTGAATCAGTCCCCTGGATCTAATCACTCCTACAAGACCTACTGCAAACAAGTTTCAAATCTTAAATCTGAGAATCTGTGGCAATGACAGCCCCCTTTCAGCATCCCATTTGACCAGTCTGGAAGTTTACAACCCCCTCAACACCAAAAGGATGTACACTGAGGACCTTTTATACTGGGCACTAGTGCACCCATATTTCAAAAGGACTTTTTGTGGGGAGAAGGTTGGAGTAGGTTCTCAGGAACAACAGAGCACCTTGAGGGAATGAGTCACTGGGCCTGCAGGCTCAGGACCATGGTCTCGGGGGTCATTAAGGTCAACTGGCACAACATAGTATATAGAAATATTGTTCATCATCCTACTTTGGTAAGTAAGGACCGGGGTCTTAAAAGCTTTTGAGTGACCATCTAAGATGCAACAATTGCTCTCCCCTCATCTGGAACAAAAAAGAGTGAAGAAAATCAAAGTCATGTACAACCATTGTGGAAAATGGTATGGCGTTTCCTTAAAAAACTGAAAACAGAAATACCATTTGATCCAGCAATTTCATTACTGGGAATATATCCTAAAGAAGTGAGAGAGACAAGACATGAACAGATATATGCATATCCATGCTCACTGCAGCACAATTCACTATAGCAAAGAGATGGGAACAACCTAAATGCCCATCAACAGATGAATGAATAACCAAACTATGGTACAATCATACAATGGAATACTATGCAACATTAAAGAATAAAGAACAAATCATCTCACAGCATAGATGAATTTGGAGAACATTATGTGGAGTGAAATAAGTCAATTTCAGAAGAACAAATATTGTATGAGCCCATTATTGTAAAAACTCAAGGAAAGGTTTACTCAGGGAAGGAAATTCACTTTGTTGGTTACCAGGGATAGGAGGGAAAGGGAGGGAAAATTTCGGACTATTTGGGGGTCACATGTCGATTTGGATGAGGGGACAGAGGATATGGAAAAGAAAAAGGAAAATCAAAGTCATATGGAAACAATTAGTGCAAGGGTCTGATGGACCATGGGAACCTAACAAGGCCAACCTCTCAGAGAGGGATCAAAATTGAAGACCCTGGATAGAGTGGAAGGAAAAATGTGCAACAAAATTCAAAAACATAAAAAAAAAAGATCAGGTTTACTTGTCGGATAGAGACTGGTGAAACCCCACAGACTATAGCCCCAGGTTATTATCCTTTGGAACTAGAACTGGACTCATTTCTGTGGATTAGCTCTCAGCCAAACAGTAGAAAGGCCTATGAGCAGAACACACACCTCAGGGAGATGCATACCTCAGATCAATCAACCATGAGAGATCAGAAGGGTAGCATTTGCATAGGGGGAAAGAAGGACAGACAGGAATGCATAGGTAAAAAGGACATGTGGAAGGGTTAGTCACAGGGAGGAGATGGGGGAACTGTTTACAGTTGGAATTGTATCTGGTGCAGAGAAACAAAATGTGTATGAATCGTTGAGAGTAAATCAAATTTGCTTTGCAAATCTGCACCCAAATCATAATACCAAATTGGAAAAAAAACAAAACAAAAAACAACCTTTTGTTCCCTGACTCATTCATTGTCCCAGTCAACAATCCTTTGAGTTTCTTCTTCATCACCTTCCTCTATCCAAAAATGTAAGGAGTATATATTCAAGCTACATAGAAGTGAACACATTGCTTATGCTATAAATTATAAAATGCCTTTAACTAAAATATACATATTTCAAATTAGATAGTGCCTATTGAAGTATGGCCACCAGCCACTCCTCAGAAGGAAGGTTGGGCAATCCTACTTCCGTAGTGACACTGCCTCGAAAACCCAAGGAGGGGTCGCTATGAGTCAGGGCTGACTCAACGGCAAATAACAACAACAACGTTGAAGTATGGCTCCATACTCTCCTTTAACTCTTGTGAGTTTGAGTATCTCATCCTGTTGCTCAATATTTTACCATCCAATTCTGCCTCAATATTCATTCACTTAAGATGGTCAGAGTAAAATGAATATAATTAAACTAATTACCTAGTAGTAAAATATATCTGTGGTGATTATGGTTTTTGTGTCAGCTTGGCTGGGCCTGGTTGAGTGGCTGGACAGCTGGTGGTAGTTATTCCCCATGATGAGACTGGTAATCAATTCCATGGTGGGATCTACCACAAGCAGCTGAGTAGCTGCCTTTAGATATGTGATCTGCTTCCCACATATAAGCAACTTTGGGAATGGTCTCTAGCTTATAGCATGCTTGGAACCTGCATGTAGCTGTGTCATTGTTCAGCAGCCTGCCATGCTCTACAGACCTGGGGATTTACAATGGACTTGAATTAATGGCCTGCCGTGTGGTTTGGTAACATCCGGACTATACCTTTTTACTTGTCATCCTTGGGTTTGGTAGCCTCAGCAGCCAGCAGCTGTCTGAATGAAGAAAAGTCTCCAGCTTTAGTGGGCCGGAGCAGGAGGCAGAGCTGAAGCCCAAGGCTAAGTGGCTTTCACCTAGCCCTGAGAGCTTGGCATTTTGAACTTGGACTTAAAGACTCCAAATTATAAGAATAAGCTCCTGTTTGTTTAAGCCATCCCATTTGTGGTATATTCTGTTAGAGTAGTGCTAGGTAATCAGAACAATATCTTATTAGAATACACTTTAATATTGTTGAAAAGATATAGATTCACTTTCTTTATATTTCTATTTATACTGTTATAATTTATCCATTTCTACTTGTTACATGATCATGTGCAAGCTATTTAAACACCCTATGCTTCATTTTCCATATGTGCAAATGAGGATCATAGTATGACCTGGCTCATAGAAAAATGCCTGGCACATAGAAAGCATTTATAACCATTAGTTATTAATATTTCTGTTGTTGTTGCTTTTATTTCTCTAAAAAAAAATGTACAAAAATATTATGCTAGCTTCTGGGGAAACAAAGATGAGTAAAAGAAGATCCTTATCATTGGACAACTAAAAATTCATTGGGAAAGAAAAATACGATAATTGTCATTCAAAATGGTGCCTAACAACAACAGAATGGGCTGCTATCTAAGCCTTCTTAGAACATGGTTTAAAGTTATCAACTGGGTATGCTTAGAATTGACTTTTCAACTCCACATGTATATCATGTAAAATAAATACAACTTTTGATTCTTTTGTGGTACTAGATTTATTTTCCATGAAGTATCTTTTATTCCAAAGTAAAAAGTCAAATCATAGGTTATAAAATAGAATGGATTCTGAAGTCAAATTACTTTCTTTGAATAGTATCCCAAAATTTTTTAGGAGAATAATTATAAATCAAGTTAAAAGACTTTGGGAGATTACAAGTGGAGATGACATTGAACAAATACTTTGCTAAAGGACAAAAAGGTACTAGTGGACCACAGGAAAATAACTGAAAGGAGAAGTTACATAATTCAAAGGGAAGCGTCTTTCTCAAGTGCCTTGAGTAAAGTGGCCATTTGCAGCTTTGGGCTTATTTAATAACATTAAGCAAGAACATTTAACTATCTACAAGAAGGACCAACAGCATAAATCAGATATCAGACCACATATTTCAAGATCAAAGCTGTAAAGCAAAATGATTTGTGGGGACAACTGAACAGGTCTAATATATTACAGCTCTTTTCAGAGAATACTTAAGCATATTAGTTGTCCAAATTAGGATTTTGTTGTTGTTGATGAAGCCTAAAAAGAAAAATGTGCTATTGAGGTTTTTTTCCCTTTACCTACAGGACACTTTCAATAAAAGCAAGGCTTTCTTCCACATACTTTATAAATACTGATGCAAATCAAATATTAGAAAAAAATCCAAATTTTCAGGCATTTCTACCAATTAATTCTTACTGAGATAGTACCACCACTACCAGGATTATAATTAGCATCAACTATAAGATTTCTCCTACAAAGAAGCTAAGGATCATATTCCAGGACTACCACACAAGAGAACTATATAAGCATTTGCTATTAGTACTCATTTTCTAGGAAATTCTGCTATTCCTTTGAGGTATACTTTAAAAATATATTTTTAAAAAGCCCAAATATATTTACATACTATTCCTCTATTGGAAAAATGTTTTGAATTTCCATTTGCTTTTCATTTTATAAGCAGCTGAGATTACTACAACTTAAAAAACACATTGAATATGGTACGTATGTAGGGGGACACCATAATCCCCTATGCATGTGTTTTTCTTGAATTCCATGAAGGACTGGAAAGGTTTCTGTCTTTCTCCACAGCTAAGTTTATTGTGCAGTTGCTATTGTGTTGCCAGCTCACCATAAGGAACAGAACTAAGCTGTCCCTGGCAAGACATGCAATTTGTCTGAGTCAGAGTTTCATCATCTATGTTGATACTGCTCTCACTAGATGGTAGATGCCCAGTTAAGTCATTTTAAATATATGCTGTATGAATTATTTTAGACTTAAAGCAGCATATTGGAAAAGCTTTAAATATATGAGATATTAGGTAGAAAATCCAAATTTTCCCAAATTTCCAAATAATTCTTATTGAGAAAGTGCCACATTGTTTCACTATTTTATTTTGTTAATCTATAGGAGCTCTGGTAGCATAGTGCCTAAGGCACTTGACTGCTAACCAGAAGGCTGGCGGTTCAAACCCACCAGCCATTCCTCGGAAGGAAGGTTGGGCAATCCTACTTCCGTAGTGATACTGCCTCGGAAACCCAAGGAGGGGTCGCTATGAGTCGGGGCCGACTCGATGGCAAATAACAACAACAACAACATAGCACACAGGAGTAAAGATTCCTAGTCAACATAGTTTTAGCCCTAAATCTGGAGCCAAATTGTACAGATTTGAGTGCTAACTCTACCATTTTCTAGTGAGCACTTTGCAAATAATAACTCTGTGCCTCAGTCTTCTTATCTGTAAAATATGGATAGTGATAGTAGCTACCTCATTGGGTTTTTGTGAGAACTGATTGAATTAATTAATGTAAAGCAGCCAAAAAAAGGACCTGACACAGAGTAACTTCAGGAGTTTTCCTTGTTGTTGTTGCTATTTACTAATAATATGTAATCTCATACTATGTTCATCACCTTTTATCCAAGGTTTAATTAAACCAGAAAATCAGAAGATATAATGATTCTGGTTTTCAGCAGTGTCTTTGACAATTCCTTACATAATAGCTTCAAACATAAAATGAACAAGTATATGATAGATAAATGTATAATTAGAGAGAGTTATAGTTGATCAAATGATTTCTATTAAAATAGTGGTTGATGACTCCATGTCAAGTGGAAGGAAATCTTTAGTAAAATGAAGAACTTTAACTTTATGTGCACCATATTTAACAATATTATCAATAAGAAAACAAGTCATAAAAATGTTTTCTCAAATACATATAAAACAACAATTTAGAGAAATAACTAATGCACTAGATGACAGACTAAATTTGAAAAGGCTTATAACCAAAATCATTCAATTTAATATTGATAAATGTAAAGCTGCAAAAATAAGCTCAAGCAATTCCTAGAAGAGGCATGGGATAAAATGGTTTCAGGCAGTTCAGGTGAAATAAAATGAAGAGTTCTAGTAGATTGCAAATTCAACATGAGTTAATAAATTACTTTCAAAATAGTTCATGTAATTTGGAACTGAGTCAATTAGAATAGTCAAGCCAAAAAAAGACATTAATAACCTCAGTATTTCTGTACCAGGTGGAGTACACAAGGTGTTTGATTCTGAGTGCTACAGTTAACGATAGGAGTCCTCAGGACGGTGATCAGGAGGAACACTCTGGTGATATATTATGCAGTTGAGGGATCTAGGGTGCTTAGTTTGGAACAGAAATATTTCATGGTCTTTTATTATTTGAAGGGTTATGGAACAGGAATTATTAAGTAGAATCACAGAAGTTAGTTTTTCACTCAAATATATTCTCACATATAAATCTGTTCAATGGAATGCTTTGAGAAGCAGAGTCCCTTCTGGAAATCTTCAACAAAAATCTCTATAATGATTTATTGATTAATTTAGTCAATCAACAAGCATTTACTATTTCCCTACTTTTGCAGAGCAGTGCATTAGATCTGGTGAATAAAATAATGCATAAAGAAACACATTAGCATTCACTGAGTACCCACTGTAGGCATGACACTTGCATGTGCCTTATCTCATTTAGCCCAATATAGGTATTGCATTATCACTTTTACTGGAAACGTTTCTATATACTGCAACCAGAGGGATCTTTACAAAGTAAAAACATGCTCATGAAATCCTCCTCCTTAAAAATATTTACGTACCTCACATTGCTCCTATTATAGACTGAACTTAACATAGCCCCCAGGATTCTGGTTCCCACCCATCTCCAACCTCAGATCTATTCCAAACACACTGCATTTCTCAGGCTCTTCTCCGTGCCATATTCCCTTTTCCACATACTATTTCCTCCACCTGGAGACATTCTCCTTCCCTTCCTCACCTGGTCACTCTTATTCTTCCTTGAGATCTCAGCTCAAATGGCACTTCCTCCACTGTTAGAAAAGCAGTTAGAAAGTATTCCCTACTGTCTCTAAAAAAACAATTGTGGTCAAGTTGACTCTGACTCATGACAACCACACATGTGTCACACAGTAAGCTTATGCTCCATAGAGTTTTCAATGGCTGATTTTTTCAGAACTCGATTGCCACGTCTTTCTTCAATGTGTCTCTAGGTGGACTCAAACTGCCAACCTATATGTTAGCAACCAAGCACATTAACTGTCCACACATCCAAGGACTCCTAACTTCCACAGTTATGTCAAATCCCTCTATTATTGTTTCTCACACCGTCATGTACCTTTTCTTCATGGCACTTACCATACTGTAATTTTATATTTGTTTCTGTTGTTATTTATTTGATGTATGTCTTCTCCACTACTCTGAAAGATCCAGAAAAGTAGAAGAATATTTGTTTTGTAAGGAGGCAATAGAACATCGTGATTACAAGCAAAGATTTTGAAACTAGACCAATCTGTTTTACTACTTACTAGTGGTGTGACCTTCAAAAGCTTTTAACTCCTTTGTACCATAGTTTCATCATCTGTAAAATGGGTTAGTAATAGGACCTGTTGTAGGGTTTAAACAAGTTCACACATGCACAGCACTTGGAACAGTGCTCAGCACACAGGCATTTCACAATAAGCATTATTCATTATTATGATTATTTGGCATCATATACTAGAGCTCCATACAAAGTCTGGTACATAGGACATGCTCAGTAATATTTGTTAAATGAATAAATGAATGATGACACTGAGATATAGAAAATGAATCATGGCTTCACACCTAGGACAGTCTAAGTCTAAAGACTCTCTGGTTCTTATTATAGCACACTCATACTAGATTACTTAAGAAAGGCTACAGGGGCAAAATGCCATAGGGGCATAGAGGAGGAAACAATTCAACTGGGAGATTCAGGGAGGTGAATTTTGAGCTTACTTTTAAAGAATGAGAAAAAAGCATTCTTGGCAAAAGAATGATACTGGCAGACACTGAGGTAGTAGTTTCTAGAGAGCTACGAATAGCATGAGGTGAGTAAACAGGTTAAATTTTAAAGATAGATTCTGGTCAAATCAGAGAGAATCATATATTCCATGCTAAGAAATGTAAAATTTATTTTACAGAGACTAAAAATCATCAAGGAGGATCTCTGGTAGCATAGTGCCTAAGGCACTTGACTGCTAACCAGAAGGCTGGCGGTTCAAACCCACCAGCCACTCCTTCGAAGGAAGGTTGGGCAATCTACTTCCGTAGCAATACTGTCTCGGCAACCCAAGGAGAGGTCGCTATGAGTCAGGTCTGACTCGACAGCACATAACAACAACAACAACAAAAATCATCAAAGCCTTTGTGCAGGCAGGCCACAATCTTAGAAAAATTTTGTTTTGTTTCTACTTATTCTAGAAGGATTAGACAGTTCACTGTACAATCAGTCAGTTGAACTAATAAGCAATCAGTTGAACTAATATTAAAATAATCTAAGCAAAGCAACAGGAGAGCTCTAACTCTAGGGCTGGCAATGGGAACAAAAATCAGAAAGAGAAAGCACAACTAATTGCCCAATAACAAGGGATTAGTTGTATTAAGTCTGTATATTCACACATACAGAATATAACGTTTTTATTAAAAGAGTTTTATTTTGTTTTATTAAACAGTCATTAAAATGGGACATAAAGATATGTAAGTATATGAAAAGATGTTCATAATATGTCATTAAGTTAAAAAAAAATAAGCCCTAAAATAACATTATGGTATGAATCAATTCCCATAAGAAAATATATACATTATATCTTGACCATTACATAAATTTCTTTATAAAACTGAAATACTGTATGCCCAAATCTTCCTACTCGTCTTCTTTATGTGGGAAAATTAGAGCTGTATTTTAAAAATTATTCTCTTTGTTTTTTTATTATTTTTTTTAATTTCCTAATATTTCTCCAATGAATATTGGAATACATTTATGAAAAAGAAAACATTCTAAAACCTATTGAAAAAAAAACTCAATGTAGGGAAATGTCAACAGAAATTCTGGAAAAGAGACCATCAATACTTGAAAATAATTGGACAGGACCATCAGGTAAAAAAAGAAAGGGAAAGATTCTAAACTGATGTTGGCACGATCAAGAAAGAGGAAGCCTGGCCATTGACTGCAAGAAGAAAACTCAGGGAGAGTGAATAATCCCATCTAAAGGGTATTATATTCACGGTGTTTCCTTTGAGTGGCTCTAAGTAGAAAATGGTACCAGAGGATATATTTCAGTACAGGATTTTATTAATGTAACTGATTGAGCTCAGATTTAGTGATGGCAAAGCATCTAACAGTGGGAAAAATAGCATTCTCAACCACTGAAGTTGTTGCCCTCTGAGCTACAAATGCAACATCTTTCAACATAAAATTAAATCTTAAATATTAAATAGTAAGATGCTGATAGCATGTTCATTGGTAGCAAAGATTACATAGTATCACATTCAAACAAAAACATCAGTCTGTAAAAGCACAGGAAGAAATACATTTCTTCATATCTTCATTTTATCTGAGTGTTTTTACAAAAATGGATATTGTGATTTTTTTGTTACCATTTATTTATAACTTTAAATTTACATTTCCATCCCCAACCTCTCACCTCTTCTCCAATTTCATTTTTTCTCGCTATCTACAGAACAATCACCTGGGCACTCTTCCTCTGAATCGATTATCACCCCTTCCTGTCATGTACTTTGCCAACTATCCTCCTCATTACCACTTATTCTTGTGTCTGCTGTTTGTTAAATCAACTGTTTCTCAGTCATCTAAAATATAATCTCAAGTAATATGGGAAACTACTCCTTGTGTAGTCTTCCATGGTTTAAGGACAGCCAAGATTTGACTCTAACATGGTCTATTAATATCAATACCTAGTAACAGAGTTTAAATGTGAAATCTTTTAGAAAAATCTTTACTACAGCAAAAGGAGTATGTAACTTCTGCTCCTCATGTAGATTTAATGGATTTTTAATCTACCGATGGTAGACTGTAAATTCAAGCTCAAAGGAAACACAACTGCAACTCAATGGGAAGTTTTATTGGATTGCTTGCAGAGAATTATAGTTATGATCAAAAGCTTGGAGTGAACAAAGGCTGCTTGCCTGTCTTGTTTTTCAAGTGATTTGAATTCTTCATTTCTTTTTGTGCGCTCTCTAAGCTAGAATTTAAACCAATAAGTTAAAAAACTCATAGGCAACATGAGAAAAAACCTGAAAAAAAAACATTTTGGAAAACACACAGTGACAAAGTGATGCCTCAGTAATTAATACTTTAAAATGCGTATGCTCTATTATTGCTAAGAATTTATCTAACATATGTTTACTGTTTGTAATAGAAAATGATATACCTATTCTAGATAGGATATATGGAGAAACAAGATTGTGAAACAATAAATAATTATTCAATACTATAAGTGAAAAATAAATATAAAATTTCTAAGACAATGAATGAAGATTTTTATTAAGAGGAGGCTATTTGAACTGTGCCATAAAGTGTGGCTAATTTAACATGGCATCTGGGTGATGCAAAAGATTAATGTGCTTTTGGTCATTAATCAAAATGCTGGATGTATAACTCTACCCAGAGATACCCTGGAAGAAAGGGCTGGTGATCTACTTTCGAAAAATTACCTGTTGAAAACTCTATGGCACATACTTCTACACTGACGCACATCATGAGGTGGCCATGAGTCAGAGCTGATTTTACAGCAACAACAACAAAAAAAAATCAACATGTGGCATGTGGCAATATGCCAAATGTCAAGTCAAGGGAAAAATCATCAGGACACCAAGGTTAAAAAAAAAAAAAAATGTAGAACAATGCAAAGCACATTTAATGGATAATAAGTAACAGGGCTGCCCTACAGTGTCAAAGACAGGCTAGAGTACATATGATCTTGAAATCAGGCTAACATGTTTACATGTCACTCAGCAGACCATTCAGGGATCCATTACCATTTTGGGACAGGAAGTAAAAGGACCAGAGCTGTTCACAGTGTATACAATGGATTACAGTAGGTAGAGGATGGAGTCTGGGCAACTAGCTAAGAAATTAATAAAATGCTGCAGGTGAAAGATGACAATGACCCATACATTCCCTTCTAATGAAATAGACATGTGGTTATAGGAAAATGATTTCCAAAAATGATTTGTTGCAAAATGATATCCCAGTAGATTCAATGATTATACAATCTACTTCCATAGAGATACTGCCTCAGAAACCCAAGGAGGGGTCTCTATGAGTCAAAACTGACTCAATGGCAGTTGAGTTTGGTTCTTTTGGTTTTGAATGAGTATGTTTGAGATACTGTACCTGAGGGGGAGAAAAATCCACAAGGAAAGAAATATTAAAATGAATGTCTGTACTAAATCAGGTACCAAATTTTTGCAGTAACAACTGTTTGTAATAACTGCATGCCTCAAAATTTCTGAATCTCACTTATTAGAAATTATCAGAAACTTCCTCAACAATCAGGGTTATAAGATGGCTGTCAGAACACAAACTCCTATCACAGTACAGAAGCATTCAATGTCTCTTTCTTGCTTTTAACTGCAGAAATATGTGATGAAAGCATCACAAACAAGTACCTGCCTGTTCTTCAATACTTCAAAGACCTTTAAGCTAGGGATCCATGCATATTAAATAAACCTTTTATCTGTATTTTACATTCCTAAGTTTGTAATTTTGTATAGTCCCCCCCCCCCCAAAAGAGAGATCTTTCTTGTATTCAAGTAGTCAGCAATATTCAAGATTCATATTTTATCTTGGCTTGCTGTTGTTAGATGATTTCAACCAATCTATAACACGTGATCATGAATAAAGTGCTAAAGGAGTGGACTGTTTCCAAGCAAAGACTCCAAATAAGCAAAGTGCTCTCAAGTAGCACCCAGCTCCCTCACCATGGAAGCTTGCTTGATATTGTCATCAAAACGAGATTGTTATATCTGAGGAGGGCAGTATATGACAGTCCACAGTTATTTCTTGTAAATAGTGGTTCCTTTTTAATATGCAGATTCTACTTCTCATCTAATGTCCCTTCGTTTCATTTTTTAAGTAAGTCATATTGTACTTTAAATGACCTTATGTAGTATTTTCTTCCTAGGAAAATTTTATATGAAGAATTTCATGTATATATGCTTTAGAAAATCATGAAATTGAAACACTGTCCAAATATTAAGACAATTTGAGAAAAATTTAAATATTGAGACATAGTACAAATATTAGGATTACCAATGGCAGATGCCCCACATCTCTTACATTGCAGAAAAAAACCAAACCAAACTCACTGCCATTGAGTTGAGTCCAACTCATGGCGACCCAAATTGGGTTTCCAAGGCAGTAAATCTGCCTCATCTTCTTTCTCTGGAGTGGCTGGTGGATTTGAACCACTAACCTTCTGGTTAGCAGTCAAATGCCTTAGGCACTGTGCCACAAGAGCTCCTTACAGAGGAAGAAGGGCTTCTATTTATGATAGAACATATGTATTTTGACTCAGAAAAGGAAATTTAACCAAATTATATTTCAAGTATCTGTTTCTTTTCAGGTAGGCAATGATAAAAATGGAAGTAAAAAACTTTCACGTGTTTTAAAATGTCCCAATCAGAAATCTGCACTTCTTTTAGGAAGAAAAATGTGTGTATGTTTATATTTTATATGTAAGTTTTGAAGAATATAGTGACCAAACAAGTCAGAATTGAAAATTCAAAGTTAAGTGTCAGTTTCGGGAGACTAAGAAGAGTTGTGAAAACACATAAATATTACCCCAGCTATTCCTGTACTGAGGTAAAACCAGTAACGTGTCACATTGAGTTGACTGTGACTCATGTAGATCCCATGTGTATCAGAGTAGAAATGTGCTCCGCAGGGTTTTCAAAGGCTGATTTTTCCACAGTAGGTCACGGGGCATCTCTTCTGAAGCACATGAACTACCAACTTGTCAATTACTGTTTGCAGTAACCGTTTGCACCACACAAGGACCCCTGAACTGGGTTAGAAGAAAGAAGATTCTATATTTTCAATACCAAATACCAGAATGCCACTTTTGGACACATGCATATATGTATATAGATCAGAGAAGGCAGAGATCATCTAAACTCTAACCCATGAAATTCATTAGGAAAACAGAGATGCCAAATGCAATAACTACATTCCTAATATGAAGACAGACCATAGGTGGCAAGAATGGTTAAGTGCTCAACTACTATTCTCATGGTGGGTGGTTCAAAACCACTCAGAGTTGCCACAGAAGACAGGTCTGCACATCTGCTTCTGAAAGGACACAGCCTTGAATAATTCTATGGAGCAGTTCTACCACATACACATGGGGTCACCATGGGTTGGAATCAACTCAACAGCAACTAACAATATTAAAGAGCAATTAAGATAGCAATTATTGTATGAAATAGATCTTAAAATCCTGTATGAGAGTCATAAGGAGCCCTAGGGGTGTGATGGTACGGTTAATTACTCAGCAGATAACAAAATAGTAGGCTGTTCAAAGCCACCAGTGGCTTTACAGGAGAAAAGGCTTGTCAATCTGCTCCCATAAGAAGCGCAGCCTAGAAAACCCTATGGGGCAGTTCTAGTCTGTTATATAAGATCACTATGAGTCAAAATCACCTCAACAGCACACAACTACAACATGGTGGTTATCCTTTTCAGAGCACTTTCCCTGTTCGCTCTTTTCCTATTATACTGGGAACAAGGCAAGTTGAGAAAAAGGTTGCTTACACACTCAGGGGATTTTATAAACTAGCAGGATTCTGTCAAAGGATAAGGATCATAATTCTAGGGGGTTTCTACTAGCCAGATGGTACATTTGTTTCAATTAGAAAAATGAGTATCCTCTGGACAAATGCAGCCCCTATGGGCCTATGACTTGTTGACAAGATGAGCTCTTTCTGTAAATTATAAAAGGGTATCCTTTAGGCAGACTCAGCCCTGCTCTGGTAAAAAGAATGCTGGGCTTGATTTCAGCCTCCCACTCAGCCCCTTGGCCAGGCTCTGATACCAGCAAAAGGTAACCTGCTGGTGTAAGATCTACCTTCTTTGTGTCCTCATTTAAAAAAAAAAAAAAAAAAAAACCCACTGTTACCGAGTCAATTCCGACACAGTGACCCTATAGGACAGAACAGAACTGCCCCGTAGGGTTTCCAAGACTATAAATCATTACAGAAGCAGACTGCCTCCTCTTCCTCCTGTGGAACAGTGGGTGAGTTGAACAACCAACCTTTTGGGTAGCAGTCAAATACTTTAACCACTGCACCAGTTGGGATTATTAAATGTCCTCCTCTTCTCTTCAGTGTTATGTTGCTCTGGGCCCAACATTCATAATGGAAATAGAACGTCTCTGTAAGTTAATTTTATATTCTTGCTTATTTCCCCCTTAGACTGTAGGCCCCTCCAGACTGGTTAGCAGTCAAATGTCATAGGTACTATGTCACCAGAGATACTGTCCTCAGAAACCCAAAGAGGGGTCACTATGGGTCGGAACCAACACAACAGCAGTGAGCTTTTTTTTTTAAATTGTAAATTAAAGGAGCCCTATTGGTGCAGTAGTTAAAAAACTTGGCTGCTAACCAAAAGATCGGCAGTTAGAACCCACCAGTTGCTCCACAGGAGAAAGATGATGCAGTCTGCTTCCATAAAGATCGCAGCCTTGGAAACCATATGGTGCAGTTCCATTCTATCCTATTGGGCCGCTATTAGTTGGAATCTACTCAGTAACAGTGTGTTGGGTTTGGTTGGGTTGTAAATTAAACACTGGTTAAACTGCTATTTATATGATGTTCCATTTGTTCTGCTACTGCATGGGATCTGTTTAATAGGATAAAAATCAAAAGGAAGTTGGGTACTTGTCCAAAGTCCAAAACTTACTAATAGGGTTGCGTTAGGGATGACCCTTAACCTCTTTGAACATCAGTTTACTCATTTACAAAATGAATGGGTTGGTCTTAATGATCCTCTCTCGTTCTGACATAGTGGGATAACACAGACATATTCTAGTCTTTTTAGGATTCAGCTTGTTTTGGAAGTTATTATTGGTAATCATAGACTCCTGGATAAATAAGCTTTGTGTTTCATCTGAGATGCTACTGATGTGAAGGCAACTCAATATTTTAATGTATCACCTGGAAAAAATTACTCTGTCAATTAAATTTTCACAAATAGTCTATTTAATATGTTAAAATGTGCCACAATGTCATAGAGTCAGTAGATTTTGGTTTAACTTTTTTATACAGATTTTAAAAACACCCAACTACAGAAAGTTGATGGTTGGGAGAAAACAAAAGCAAACAAAGTAGGAAAAAACCTTCCCTTGATTGAGAGAAAAGTTAGGGAAAGAAAAAAGCTACTGCAGATCAAAGTTTTAGAATTATATAAATTCTCTCTTCTGCCTTATGTGTATGTGGGGATGGATGAGAAGTAGCCATTAGAAGATCTTAGAACAAGAAAGCCAAGAGGAGATTGTCCTGAGTTGCTCCATCATCCTGCCCCAAAAGGTGCAGACCTCATACTTCTAGCAGCAAGAAGTCTATTCTGCAGCAAAGTTTCACTAATTTAATTTCTGTGCTTTCTCCCTTACTCAGTCTTCACTGAGGCTTCACAATTTTTATTTCACTTCTTCTATCAGTGAGTTTTTAATCTTGATCTAAAATTAAGTCTCTTGGGATAGTCTGCTACTTCTGCCAAATCTCCCTGATGCTCAAGGCCAGTGTATCATTCTGACCACTACTTAACTATGTGCTGAAGGAGATTCCAGTCACTGTATGCCATTCTTGTTCCCTGGGACACCCCCACCCCTACCCACTGCTAGATATTAAGCACCGATCTAACATGACATTTTCCTTCTATTGGATTATCTGAGGCTTTCTGAAGGATCATCTTTGCTTCCTTATATTGCTAAGATCTGTTCTGACCTCCTGCTCCTTGTTGGGGTTTTTCTCCAATCCTGTTTACAGCCTCTCTAGTCCCAGTAGGAGCTCTGGTGGTGTAGTAGCTAAGGCATTTGGCTGCTAACCAAAGGTCAGTGGTTTGAACCCACCAGCTGCTCCATGAAGGAAAGATGAGACAGTCTGCTTCCATAAAGATTCACAGCCTTGGAAACCCAATAGGGGGTCACTATGAGTCAGAATTGACTTGACGGCAGTGAATTTGGTTTGGATTTTTTTGGTAGTCGCATTAACATTTGGGCCCTGGTTCTGTCAAATATACATACTTTCAAGTTAACTAGGAATGGCATTTGCCTCATATGCATGTGAGAACTGGACAACAAATAAAGAAGACCGAAAAAGAATTGATGCTTTTGAGTTGTGATGTTGGCAAAGAATACTGAAAGTACCATGGACTGCCAGAAGAATGAACTCTTAGAATAAGTGCAGCCAGAACGCTTCTCAAAAGTATGAATGGCCAGACTTCATCTCACCTGCTTTGGTCATGTTGTCAGAAGGGACCATTCCCTGGAGAAGGATAGGTAAAGGGGAGGGTCAACGAAAAATGGGAAAGCCCTCAACGAGATAGACTGACACAGTGGCTGAGATGATGGACTCAGATATAGGAAAAATTGTGAGGCTGGCACAGGACCAGGCAGTGTTCTGTTCCGTTGTACACAGGTTCGCTATGAGTCAGAGCTGATTCGATGGCACCTGACAACAACAACAATAGGAATGGCAGGGGAGGATTTAAAGTCTTTTATTTATTTACTGTTTGTCCTGTTGTTGTTACGTGCCGTCAAGTTGGACCCGACTGACTCATAGCAACCCCTCCTTGGGTTTCTGAGACAGTATCACTACGGAAGTAGATTGCCCCATCTTCCTTCCGAGGAGTGGCTGGTGGATTTGAACCACCAGCCTTCTGGTTAGCAGTCAAGTGCCTTAGCCACTATGCTACCAGATGAATTAAAGAAAAGTAAATATATCCAGTGCTGAGGAGGACATTTCAGAGGCTATGAAAGGTAAAACTAAAACCTCCATTGACAGAAGTGGTGGTTCAGTGATAGACCTGGAGACCTGGGTCCAATTTCCAGCCAATGCACCTCAATGGGCAGCCTCCATTTTTTCTGTCAGTAGTCACTTGCACATTCCTATGATGTTGAACAGGTTTCAATGGAACTTCTGGTCTAAGACAGACTAGGAAGAAAGGCCTGGTGATCTCCTTCCAAAAATCTGCCAATGAATACCCTATGGATCAGAACAATCTGAATCCAAAACCAATCACAGGGATAGCACTGCACTGGGCATCATTTCACTCAGTTGTACGTGGGGCTGCCATGAGTCAGGGCCTGATTCAACACCAGCTAACAGTAGCACCAATCAAAGTTCCATTATACAGAACCTGGAACATGTAAATGTCAAGACTGAAGATTTCAGGAAAGCTAATGAAGAGCAATTTCTAATTGAAAACTGTATGTAACAACCATGTGATAAAAGACAAATTATTAGTGAAAATAGTACTACAGTGAAGCTTTGAGTTCACTTTAAATGGCTAAGTATTTTTTACTATTTAGTTAAAACTGTTTTGGTGGGTAGGTCAGATATTTTAAGAATCATTCCTATTCACAAGTGAGAAAACTGAGACAGGGAAGCAAAGAAATGTATCCATTTGGAACTGATGGCGTTTGTAAGAGCCAGGATTAAACAACAGCTCTTCTGACTCACTGGCTTATGTTTTTCCTACTATATAATGTTTCTGGCAAGGAAGGCTTTAAGATTAATGGATGAAATTTATGCTTGGGTTAAGCCTAAATTATTTTGAATTTTGTATTATTATTATTGTTGTTGAATAAATAAAATAACCAAAAAAACCAATCATGCCAGTAAGGATATAATAGGATACATACTTGGTATAGTAATTTTTTAGAGAGAACAGATGAAAGATCATCCAGAATAACATATCAAATAAAGTTCTTTTAATATGGTTGACATTCAGTAAACAGTAATTTGATAGAATCTTATCTTTCTGTCGATTGCAAAAACCATCATGAGTGAAAGATCTAATTCAAAACATGACCATCAAAATTGTGACATATCAAAATATTGCTCTTAAAATCAGAGACAAATCCTTCTGCCTTGCAAATTCAAATTAACATGCTTATCAATGAAAAAAAAAAAAGATTAGCATTTAACACAGAAAATGAACCATGTAATTTTGTCCTTAAATTCTGTTATTGTTGTTAGGTGCTGTCAAGTTGGTTCCCATTCATAATGACCCCATATACAATAGTACGAAATACTGTTCAGTCCTGCACCATCCTCACAATTATTGCTATGTTTCAGCCCATTTTTGTAGTCAATGTGTCAATCCATCTCATTGAGGGTCTTCTTCTTTTCACCAACCCTCTACTTTGCCAAGCATGATGGCCTTCTCCAGGGACTGGTCCCTCTTGGTAACATGTTCAAAGTACATGAGACAAAGTCTCACCATCCTTGAGCATTCTGGCTGTATTTCTTCCAAGACAGATTTGTTCGTTCTTCTGGCAATCCATACAGTATATTCAATATTTTTCACCAACATCATAATTCAAATGTATCAATTTTTCTTTGGTCTTCCTTATTTAGTTTTGATTCTAAATATACTCACATTCTGCCTAGATTCCTGTGATCCTTCTCCACACACAGCAACTGTCTGCTCTCTAGCATCTTCCTCCAAGGTAAAGGATAGCAGGTACACTTAGACAATATCTCATATAGAAGCCCATGTTGGCCACCACTATATCTGTTGAACCTTTTGCTATTATTACTTTTCATTTATTCCTTTACATGTATCTCTTAAAGTAAAACAAAATTAAAACAGAGCATAAAAGTATGGAGCACAAATTATTAATGCAGGTTAAAATAGTGCACATCTAACATAATTCTGTTCCGCTTTGATCTAGCATAGCCTAAAGAAGATTAAAAGCACACAACAGCTTAAAACCAAAGAAGGATCCACAAAAAACCACAGCACCACATAATCCAAGCAGTGACAACAATTAAACCCCAAACAAATAAACAAAAACAAAACCTGCAGGAATACATTAGGAGGCAGAATGTAATTACCCGATTTGGAAACTGACCAGGACACTGTGGTTAAAACTATTCTTGCTATGAAAGTTGGGAGGAATCTTTAATGACTACAAATGGTCAGGACCTCATGTCCACTCCTTTTCTGGAAGATGATGACAACCAGCAGTCCTCTCTGCCACCACCCAGGGACTAGAGTCAATCCTGATTTAGAGAATAAAAGACCACCTACAGAAATCACTAGCAACATTTGCTATCCTTGGCTGCCTTTGCTAACAGGTCTACCTACAAGCAAATTACTTAGGTACCTCAGGTATGATGCTACACTTGAACAGAACTCTATAGTGATATTACTCATTGCTATACAGAATTATGGATTATGGATTAATTATGGATTAATGCTATGGACCATTCTTGGATAAAAATTATTAAATCACTGTCTTTGGCTAATATTGAGTAATGAATATGCATATACCAGTAGACATTAAATGGCTATTGTTTAATCTATGCATGCTTACTATCACACTCAATTATTTTTCCCTTTTATATATTTTTAGAAACTGATTCAAGTGCAGTAATTAAAATACATTACAGTAGTGCAAGTGAAATTTGGAAAACTGCCAATGTTTTCAAGAACTTATAATTTTCTTTTTCAGAGGAAAAAGTAGTTTTGACATCTTTGTGCAAAACAGTCACTAACAGTTACTTACAATTTCAGGAAAATCACTGTTTTAATCATGACCTTTCAGCTGTCCTTGATTGAAAAAAAATTGGCCACCTACAGAAATAATTCTGTTGGGCCCTCATCTCTCTACTGATTGATGGCCTCATGTGGCTCTACATGTTCACAATTATAAATAAAACTATATAAAAGTGGCAGAGCCTAGCTTCTATCTAACTAGATGAGAATAAAACAGTTGTAACTGACAATAAAAGGGGCTTTCATTAAGTGACATCTTTCCCATGTACCTATATAAAAAATCAAACGGGACATTTTTTTTTTTTTTGGTCTGATTAAATGTGTATTCCTTTGGTCACTGTTCACTACAACCACTAATTTATATCCATTGTGGAAAAGGCACTGTATTACACTCTGTTGGAGGTGACAGAATGTGGATAAAACAGTTTCTGCTTTTAGAGAACCCATAATCTAATGAAAAACTCAATCAATTAAAATATTTTAAAAAATGGATACCATATATACACATGTAGAGATAGCAGCATGCACACACACACATATGCTTAAAAATTAGGTTTGATTAAATATATTGAAATAAGCACTTTACACTTTGGGAAAAAACATACATATGTATATTTACACATCTAAACATATTCATATTATGATATATCAGAAAACTTTTTACTAAATGTTATAAATTCTAAAGTGTTAGTTTGTGGGTTTTTCAATAGTAATGAAACAAAGACTCATCCTACTAGTTAAAGGTTTGCCACCTACTGTACAAGCAACAAAAATAGAGCTGGCATTCAGGACTCCATTAGAAGTTTATTGAAGCTCTGTGAGGTTGGAAAGCTTTTAGGAGTTCAGCATAAATCACTCAATACACCGAAAAAAAAAAAAGACTTAAAAAAGAGTCTCCTTTGTATTAAATTTCTATGAGTGATCTCCAATTTACAACCTCATGCTCAACCCAGAAACTAAATTAATCAATACAATTATCTTTGTAGAAATCCCTTTTGTCAACTACTGTAGTTCCAAGAACAGAAAGGAAGATTGAGGTTCCTTGGATAGCAGACTTGATGGCCAGATTCAGTTATATCAAAGGGCTAATACAAGAAATGGGCAAAGCACAGGCTCCAATCATTGTGCTTCACGGGGATTATAAAAATTAAATGATCCTTAGCCCTAAAAAACAAATCAATTATCCACTAGTTGCAATGTAAAATAAATCAACTCACAGGGGGAAAAAAAAACATTGAAAAAATATTTACAGAATCATGAATATAGATGAAAATATTATCACATGAATTTCTATACTAAATTAACCATCTATTCAAAACAAGTAAATTTACATTTCCAAACCTCACCAAACTGTTCATGATCACTAACTTTAAAAAAATGCAGTTCTTTTCCTGTTGTTGAAAAATTCTTAGTAGTGTTTTATAACTATGATTTCATCTAGAAACTGAGAGTGGGCTGAGACAATTACTCAGCTAATTTAGGTCCAAATAATATTTTCATAGGAAATCATCATGTAATTGAAGCAAAAGTGTTTTTTTTCCCCAAAAAATTACTTATATTTATCATACACATTTATTTTGTGCATATAGGAATCTTTGCAAATTTAGCATTAAAAGGGAAAGAAAAGAACTCAATATATCTGTCTAATTAATATTAAAATGTTACTGAATAAGACAGGGACTTTTAGACCTAAATAATACAAATTTCTTGTCTCTACACTCTATACTCATTCAATCTCCTCCTACAGAGCAAACCAAATTTGAAACACATACACAGAATTTATTTCAGTTTTAAAATTGAATCAATCTTTGCTTAAAATAAATTAAACTAGTCAACCACTTTAATCAATTAGAAAATACACTGATGTTAGGGATTCATCAAGAACAAACTTAAAACTTCCAAGAAATATCCTGGAGGGAGTACAGTCTTCCTAATTCCTTACATACTGTCCATAAAGACATTGATTAGTATTTATTTGGTGTGTTCCTACTTTTGTGCTATCTGTTTTGTAGCAAATGGTTCTTACACATAGAATAGTTGAAGGTCAACTTCTGAATAAACAATATATTAAGCACATTCGCAATGACATGATAAAGCACCAACTGTGTACTATAAAACTCAAGCCTAACTCATTGTTATTAAGTCAAATCTGACTCGTAGTGACCCAACAGGACACGGTAGAACTGCCCCAAGGGTTTCCAATGCAGTAATGTTTACAGAAGCAGACTGCCACTTCTGTCTCCCATGGAAAAGCATATGAGTTCGAATTGCCAATCTTCTGATTAGCAGCCAAGAGCTAAATCACTGGGCCACAGTAATCCTTCTGTACACTATCAAAAAACCACCAAACTCAATGCTATGGAGTCTATTCCTACTCAAAAAAAATCCTCTAGGGCAGAACAGAACTGCCCCATAGGGTTTCCAAGGCTGTAAATCTTTACAGAAGCAGAATGCCTCATCTTTCTCCCACAGAGCAGCCTGTGGGTTTGACCCACAGACCTTTATGTTGGTCGCCAAGTGCTTTAACCAATGCACCACCAGAGTTCCTTCTGTGTGCTATAGACTTGTGTAAAAAGAGAAAAGCATTGAGTTAGGCAGAATTTTCTGAATTATGATTCTTTTTAATAGTATTTCTTACATATTTTATTTTATGTTGAGATTATACACTGCAGAGTATACATCAACATTTTTTTACATGTACGATCTAGCAACATTTAGTACATTCTTCTATTAGTATAACCATTCTCAACTTCTTTTACTGAACTTTTCCTCATCCATTATCATAAACTCACTACCTCTAAGTTTTGTATCTAATCTTATGAGTTGCTGTTCTCAGTTTGATCCCATATTAAAACAAAAAAAACAAAAAAAAAACCTCACTGCTGGTGAGTCATTTCCAACTCACAGAGACCTCTCCTTGGTTTTCCGAGGTGGTATCTCTAAGGAAATAGATTGCTCAATCTTCCTTCTGAGGAGTGGCTTGGGGGGGTTGAACAGCCAGCCTTCTGGTTAGCAGTCAAATGCCTTAAGCATTATGCCATCAGAGCTCCTACTTAGGCACTACGTTGTTGTTGTGTTGTTATGGGCTGTCGAATCGGATCCAACTCATAGCGACCCCTCCTTGGGTTTCCAAGGCAGCATCACTACAGAAGTAGATTGCCCCATCTTCCTTCCAAGGAATGGCTGGTGGGTTTGAACTACCAGACTTCTGGTTAGCAGTCAAGTGCTTTAGGCACTATGTTACCAGAGCTCCTACTTAGGCACTATAGACAGATCTTAAAAGAGTACAATATTTAAGGCAGATGATTTTCACTAGTTAAACTAACCTACTGTTTGTTTTTTAAGAAGATTTCACAGGATATTTTGGCTTTAAGGTTTAATGATCTCAGACAATAGTTTCAGGGGTTCATCTAGCCTATGGCTCCACAAAGGCTGGAGTACATAGGATTTTTAAATTATGTTCTGTATTTTCTACCTTTTGATCAGGATTCTTCTATAGAATCCTGGATAAAATGTTCAGAAATGGTAGCCAGGCACCATCCAGTTTTTCTGGTCTCATGGCAAAGGAAGCAAGCAGTTGTTTATGGAGGCAATCAGCCACACAATCTATTTCCTCCTCCTATTCTTGACTCTCTTTCCTCTGTTGCTCCAGGAGAATAGAGACCAATTGCTGTGTCTTGGATGGCCCCTTGCAACAAGCTTTTCAAGGTTGTGGCACCATACAACTAACTAGGAGGTAGAACAGAGAAGTAAGCACATTATTAGGCCAATTAACTGGGGTGTCCCATGAAACCATGACTCTAAACCTCCAAATTAAGGAAATGAATGTCACAAGGTGTTTGCTATACATAAGAAGTCTCAATAGCTACTTCTTTTTTGGGGAGATGGGGTGGGGTGTAAATGTATCTATCACAATACTTTTGCCAATTCAGCTTTACACAGGTTAAAACTCTCTGACAGAAATTACATTAACCAGCTGTACAACCCTGCCCTTAATCAATGCCACTTCACCATTACTGTAAACTAGAAATCAGTACTTCATAAGGAATAATCTCACCTTTTCTCCTTCCCTTCCACTTCCGGTAACCACTAAGAAACTTTCTTTTTACACCTTTATATGTTGTTGTTGTTATGTGCTGTGGAGTCAGAATCAACTCATAGTGACCCCTCCTTGGGTTTCTGTAGATTGCCCAACCTTCCTTCCAAGGAGTGGCTGGTGAGTTTGAACCACCAGCCTTCTGTTTAGCTGTCAAGTGCCTTAAGCACTACACTACCAGAGCTCCCCACCTTTATATAAGTGACATCATCTACTATTTATCCTTTTCTGATTGACATATTTCACTCAGCATAATGTCTTCAAACTCCATCCATATTGCAGCATGTATCAGGACTTTATTTAGCTTACTGGCTGAATAGCATTCCAGTGTAAGTATTATAATTTATCTATTCATCCATTGATGGGCATTTAGGTTGTTTCCATCTTTTGGCTACTGTGAACAGTGCTGCAATGAACACTGATGTGCATGTATCTGTTTGAGTCTCTGCTTTCAAGTCTTTTACTTACATACCTAGGAGTGGAATTGCTGGGTCATAGGATAGTTCTATGTTTAGGTTTTTGAGGAATTGTCACACTATTTTCTACAATGGCTGTACCATTTTGCATTCCCATGAAAAATGGATAAGGGTTTCAATCTCCCCACGTGCTTGCCAACTTTATGTATGTATGTATGTATGTATGTTTTTAAATTTCCACTGTCCTAGTGGGAGTGCAATATCTCATTGTGGTTTTGACTTGCATCTCTCTAATGGCTGATGATGTTGAGCATCTCTTCATGTGTTTGGTGGTCATTTGAATGTCCTCTTTGGCAAAATGTCGATTCAAGTCCTTTCCCTGTGTTATGGTTGGGTTATTTATCTTTTTATTATTAGGTTGTCAGAGTTTTATATATATATTGGTTATTAGATTCTTATCAGATATATTGTTTCCAAAGGTATATTCTCCCATTTCATAGCTTGTTTTTCAATTTTTTGGTAGTCTTTTGGTGAACAAAAGATTTAAATTTTTATGAGGTCCCATTTATTTTCCTTGCCTTTTGCGATTTTTATTTTTATTATTTATTAGATAATCCACTGTTAAAAAGTAGGCTCAAAACTATTGCCCCTGCATTTTCTTCTAAGAATTGTATGGTTTCACTTTTCATATTTAAGTCTTTAATCCATTTTGAATTTGATTTCATGTATGGTATGAAGCATGTATCCTGTTTCATTGCTCTGCCTGCAGAAATCCATTTTTCCCAGTACTATTGATTGAAGAATTTTTCTTTCCCCATCTGAACTAAACTCTGTGGAAAGTCATGTATGTTTAACAGTATTTTCTAAATGGAGAAATGGAAGATAAATTTTTGTTTCAAAAAGGTCATTCAGGTAAAGAACCTATATATACTTTATGTTTTACTACAGTCTTCAACCCATACTTTCTCACTGCTTAAATGTATCCCTCTTTTTTACCCATGTATTAGGAATCAAAGGAATAAGTAATTTCATGGAATTTTAGTTTCCTGAAGTTGAAACATATTGCTTCCTTCAGATAATATTTTAATCAGTTTTCATCTTACCAATCTAGAGGAGAAAAATATACAATTCAGAATGGTCTACAGTAAACCATTTCTCTCCCAATAACTAATCATTTCTGGAAAGTAGAGACAGGGTCCAATCATTCAATATTTTCTTTAACATTGGGTCATGTTTTAGTTCCTTATTTCCAGATCAATTTAATATCTTTATAAATAGGTCAGTGCTAAATATTTGTTGTGGAATCTATCTAAAATATTCTATCAAGAGATTGATATGTTTCCATTCAATAGATGCACAAATTTATATGCATATATATTTTAATAAGCATAACTGTTGAAGAGACTCTAGACAAAGGAAAATGTATTTGGTTTATTTTAAAGAAAATAGTAATTCTAGAAAAATATTCCATTGTTATTCATGTTTGAAAGCTGGAAAAGGCAATTTTACCAGTAGATATAGAGCTTTGACAGAATGTTCCTTGGATATCTAATAAAAGTCGCTACAAGTCAGAATTGATTCGATGGCAATATGTTCATCTTCATCTTGATAAATAATACAATGTACCTAGAAGTTGTAGGGTAGGAAAGATTCTGTACAAATTCTTTAGAAGGGGATAGTCCCACATGTCTTAGCCTTTCTGTTCTTTGTTCTTTGTGCTTCCCCTACTTCTTGTCTCGACAAGAACCAGATCTAGCTAATGCTCTACTAGCCCTCCTGTGAGCATTACAACAAGCCCTAAGTATGGAACAAAAGAAATATAGAAGGAATTTGGGTTCCTGATAACATGGAACAATTGCCTTGGACTACATCTGAAGCTCTTGTTTTATGAAAGAAAACTACACTCCTATCTTGTTCAAACCACTGTCACTCACGTTTCTGTAACTTGCAACTGAACATAATTCTTAACTGATAACAACTCACAATTTGGTATCATATAAAGTTCTGGTCCATCCACTTATTATCATATGCTCTTCTATTGCTTATTCCTTCTTTGTACCAACTTGCTTATTTGTGGGACCTCTGGTGGTGTAGTGCCTAAAGCACTTGACTGCTAACCAGAAGGCTGGTGGTTCAAACCCACCAGCCACTTCTTGGAAGGAAGACTGGGCAATCTTCTTCCATAGTGATACTGCCTTGGAAACCCAAAGAGGGGTTGGTATGAGTCAGATCCAACTCGACAGTAAAATTAGGATAACAGTGATACTTATTTCAAAGGGCGCTTCAAAGAACTAAGTGATAAAATCAAAAAGCAAACTCACTGAATATATACCAAGGTCTAAGTCTTTAAAAATTATCATTCATTATTATTACTCTTAAGGAGTTCTAGTGATGTGCTTAAGGCACTTGACTGCCAAACAGAAGATTGGCGGTTCATACCCACCAGCCACTCCACAGAAGGAAGACTAGGCACTCTACTTCCGTAAAGGTTTACTGCCTCAGAAACCCAAAGGGGTTGCTATGAGTCAGAATTGACTCAATGGCAGTGAGTTTGATTTTTGGATTATTACTCTTATTGGACTACCCACACAACAGGTGAGCAACCCATTCACAGTTAAAAAGTAGGCAAAACTTAGCAAGAGGATGCAGCAGGCATACCTTCCATAGTAATACTGTGCACAAAGGAGACAGAAAAATCTACAAGTGGGAGGAGAAAGAGAAAGAGGAAGGAGGGAAGGATGTCTGTGACCAGCACAAGGCTATTGTACAACTCCTCTGCTCTACTACAGGACAGATCAGGACTAAAAAGTAGACATCATGTCTCACCTTTCTCTCACCCTTAAGCAGTTAAATGTATCTATACCCATGTATCAGCACCAAATCATGGGACTAATTCTTTCATTATCCACAATGAAAGCATGCTGCAAAATTCAGTCACAATAGTCAATTCTCTGTATCATACATTGAGCCCATTAAACTTAGAAAGTCCAAATCTGAGCAAATGCTTTCTAATGAAAAGGGTGTAAGTTCCTGTCCTCTACATCCAATCATATCTCTATTTGGTAAATCAGGGGGAGAAGTTCAACTGAATGGTTTGGAATAGAGCCCATCCCAGCAGATTGTGCTGGGTAGAAATAACACTAGTCTGTCTAGGTAAGATCAGTGCCAATGGTTCCAACTAAAATTAGAAAAAAGGAGACAGTACCTTGGCTCATGCTTATGTTGGAGACAAGACTCTAACTCCTGCTAAAGCCAAATGATGGCAATTCAATTCTTGCCTGCCAGTTGCAAATCCCTACACTTACCACTGCAGTACTACCAAAAGACATTTGCAAACCAGTGCATCTGAGAGAGGATTTCTTAGTCACTTGGTTGGTTAGCAACTCAAGTGCTAAAACTTAAAGGTATGCATGCATTTATTTCTGAACAAAGATAGCAATTTCCCAAAACTACAGGCAGACTGTTGAAGGGGAGGGGAGATAGACCCTTATTCATTTGAACAGATGAAGGACATAATTCATTTACTAATTTTTGAGCATAAAGCAAACAAAAATATCAAGGATAGAATGACCCTACTCCATTTGCATAACATCACCAAAAGAACCACAACACTTCTCATGCATTTCAACAAATATAATTTTGCTCTAATCTCATATGTGTCACAAGGCAAAATGCCATAGTGGAAAGAAAACTAGGCCAGGAATTGGGAAATCTGGGTTCTTTTTCTGGCTCTGTCATTTATTAACTGTGCAAAACGATGCAAAATTTAACCAACCCTTCCAGGCTTCAATCCCTTGTCTGTAAGTGACTTAGATAAGCATTTTTGTATCAAATCTTGATATTTAGTCTTTCACAAATCCTGGCTTTTGGAGTTAGATTATTATTATTATTATTTTCAAAAATGACAAGAGTCCTAACGTCTAATGGTAAAGAATAAAATAGCTCTTTTTCTAATTTGATCTATTCTGCCCTGGCAATGCTTATACTCATAAAACCCACCCACTGCCATCAAATCAGATCCAACTCATAGTGATCCCTGCTTGGGTTTCCAAGGGAGTATCACTATGGAAGTAGATTGCCCAACATTCCTTCCAAGGAGTGGCTGGTGAGTTTGGACCACCAGCCTTCTGCTTAGCAAATGCCTTAGGCACTACGCCACTACAGCTCCTCTTATACTCATAGATAAGGACAATATTTGGATGTCTTAGTGGATGCTATAACTTTTTTTAGTTATGTCAAAGCCATTAGTCACTCAGACAACCTTCAAAGTATTCTTCAAAGGAAAGACGGTACTGTCACTGGACAGAAAGATCTTCTCCAATGCCCCAGGATACTCCAGAAGCTAAAACCATGGAGAGTGTTACTTCCCGTCCTCAATGAAACAACACATTGAGGATGTACACCATAAGGCCTCTGCCAGATTTAAGCTTCTTTTTATTCTATATAGGTGAAATAATTCTACTTTTGCCCCTGGATCTGCCCTCAGGATTCTCAAGCAATCCAAAGATTTTATTCAAATCACCCCATGCTCAAAATGCTCACCACTATCCTCAACAGAGAATCTGAACTGTATTGCTGCCTAAGGCTTTTTTTGATCTAATCTCCTCCAGTGGTACCTGACCTGGAAACCAGACTTACCCAGTCTCTCTGGTTGGTGCTGGACTAGAAAAACTCTCTAAAGTGAAGACAATTCCCAAGATGGTCAATAGAATGACAACTTTCCTGACTAGGCAAACTAGTGTTCTTGTTTTATTTCTGCATTAATTCTTGTGGTTCTCAGCAAATCTTATCATCTCTGTTGAACGCTACTAATACTGAGCCTTCTTGAGTATATGCACCATAAGAGTTATATATTCTCAAGTCCAAGAAAAATAATTTCACTCTCTATTGTGCACAGACCCATTTGAAAATCTGATAGAATTTTATAGCTTTGTATCATCTCCTTAGAAGAAAAAAATTGCCCTCCATAATCTTGTATGCAAAAACTTCATATAATTTGGTGGGATCCCAGATGTTAAAAAATGGTTCATGAACTCAGGTGGACACCCTGGCCTAGAGTACAATTCCTTCCTATAAATCTTGTTAGCTATGTGACTTTGAAAACTTGGATCTAAGTTTCATCATCTATAAAATACAGGCAATAAAACCAATCTCCCTGCCTATATCTTGTAAGTATTTCAAACTTTCAATTTTTGAACATTAAGGTATATGAAAACAAGCTGGTGATACATAAAATTCTATGCAATTCTAAGTTGCTATTGTTCCTTTATCTTAGTCCTTTATTGCTATTAGAAATTATTTATGATTATGACTACCACCCTGTTGGCTCCAACAAGCTCTGAGAGGTTTGAGTCATCAGAATGTATTCCTAGTTGAAGAATCTGAGCCTTCAGAAACTGGCTACACTATGTACCATGCCCTTACTTCCTTTTATCTTTGTTTGATTGCGGATCTCTTTACATACTTCAATGGAACTTAATGTACCTACTCTGCCTTTCTTCTATGGAAATTTTTTTAAAATCTGGAGTTTTATGCCTACCAGAATATATTTGGTCCTTCATTGGCATTAAACCTTTATCTCTACTTGAGAGCTTCTTAAAATTACTGTTTTTGGGCTCCATACCCTACATCCCTGCTCTCCTCCACTGGTGTGAATAATTAGAAACTATATTGCTAAGATCATTATTCCTCCTTTACTGGAGAATAGACTAACAAAAAATAGAGGCATAGTAAGTACCCTCAAGGCTTACATACTGTGTGACAGATTCAGTTAACAGAATAAGACCCAATTCACAAGGCTACGTACTCATCACTCTATTGCAATTCTTCCTTTCTTCCTGAAGTCTAGTGGCATCACCCTTCCTGTACAATGGCAACCCTTTTTTTCATGATAATAAATGAGGATCAGTAATACATTTCATTAAAGTATACATTTTAATTTTTATATTTTAATATTTCATTTTTAAATAATTTCAGAGTTAACAAAAGTGGCAAAAATAATGCAAAGACTTCCCGTATACCTTGTAACCAGCTTTACCTCAGGTTAGCATCTTTTACAGAATCTCAGTGCAATTATGAAAACCAAGAAATTGACATGACTATACTATTTGCTTATCTATACAACTTATTCAATTTTCATCAAATGTACCACTAATGTCCTTTTCCTGGACCATGAGCCAATCCAGAATCATCCCATATAGCATTTATGTGTCATGTCTTATTAACTTCTTTTCATTCAGGGCAGTTTCTCAAGTCTTTATTTTTCACAACCTGGGAAGTTTTTAAAAGACCTTCCCCAATTTGGGCTCTGATATTTCCTCATGACTAAGTTCATGTTATATGTTTTTGGTAAAAACGTGACAAAAGTGATCTTTGCCCTTATCAGTGAGTCGTATTAGATGGACACAATCCCAATATGTCTCATTCCTGGTAATACTAACATTGACCACCTGTTTTAGGTGGTGTCTGTTATATTTTTCCACTGTAAAGTAACTATTTTCCTTTCTGTAATTAGTAAGTATTTTGAGAGGAGATACTTCGACACTATGAAAATATCCTATTTCTCCTCATATTTCTACCCATTAATTTAGTATTCATTGATGGTTCTTTCCTAAAAGAATTATTATTGTGCTGTTTGATATATAGTGAATTTCTATTTCCATCATTTCTTCCAAGTTTATAAATTAGTATTCCACTATTTAAAAAGAGCTTTCTTCCCCTCCCCCCGTTTATTTAATAATCTTTATATCATCACAGACTAAATTGAGTATACTACATTGCGATTATTCTTTATTTTCTTGCTCATATTATCCCAGATCTGGCTACTGCAAGACCCTCCAGTTTGCTCTTATTTCTTTTGAACATGTTTCCATTAATTTTGAGCACTTTCTTACTTCCTGGCATCACAAAATGTCCCAGCCTCTCACCATATACTTCCCCTATTCCAGCCCTATTATTACTTACAGGCTCTCTAACAGAAAGAGCTAGGGAAAATGTAAATGTATGCCCACATACACACACCTATTATCTATTTCCTTACTTGTGTATCAGGAGGAGCCCTGATGATGCAGTGGTTAAGTACTAGGCTGGTAACCAAAAGTTTGTCAGTTCAAACCTACCAGCTGCTCTCTGAGAGAAAGATATGGCAGTCTGATTCTTAAAGATTAGTCTTGGAATCCCTATGGAGCAGTTCTACTCTGTCTTATGTTGTGTTGTTGTTATATGCCATTGAGTCGGACCCAACTCATAGCGACCCTTCCTTGGGTTTCTGAGGAGGTATCTCTACAGAAGTAGATTGCCCAACCTTCCTTCCCAGGAGTGACTGGTGGGTTTGAACCACCAGCCTTCTGGTTAGCAGTCAAATGCCTTAGGCACTACGCTACCTATAGGGTCATTATAAGTCAAAATCAATTCAATAACAATTTATTGAATATTAATATATATTGGATATTAGCATATTCAATACCCATGAGTTTTTATTGACATCTCAAATTCTATCCCTACACCATAAAATTTACTCTCTCTTTACTTATTTTTAACTCCTTCTCTAATAATGGGGAAAAATGGTTTTAATTATCCACAATCCTTCTGTTGTTGTCAGGTGTCATCAAGTTGGCTCTGACCCATGGTGATCTTACGTATGCTGTTGTTATTTGCCGTCAAGTCAGACCCGACTCATAGAGACCCCTCTTTGGATTTCTAAGGCAGTATCACTACTACGGAAGTAGATTGCCCAACCTTCCTTCCAAGGAGTGGCTGGTGGGTTTGAACTGCCAGTCTTCTGGTTAGCAGTCAAGTGCCTTAGGTACTACTCTACCAGAGCTCCTGATCTTATGTATAACAGAATGAAATGTTGCCCAGTCCTGGGCCATCTTCACAGTCATTGATATGTTTGAGTTATGGCTACTGTATAAATACATCTCATAATGTGTTTCCTTCATTTTTGCTGACCCTCACTTTATCAATCAACAAATAAATACCCTTATCTAGCAACTTGTCTTTTCTGATGACAATCCTAGTGTACATTTAAAGCAGTTTTCAGAAATGTTAACTCTCAACTCTACAAAGAACAGAATTCCCAACCCATACCTTGTGAAAAGCAAATTTTCTGACCAGAGTTCACTTGTTCTTTTAGTTTTCAGCCTTAAAATATAAAATCAAACTACTATTTTTGCAATCCACTTCCGTAGTGATACTGCCTCAGAAACCCAAGGAGGGGTCGCTATGAGTCAGGGCCGACTCAACGGCACATAACAACAACAACAACATTTTTGCAAAGTTACTTAGATGAGCTCTTTTCTTTACTATCCCTTCATTTATAATTTCTCTAAACACAGGTTTATTTGTTATTGTTCAAATTTCATTTGGGGCTTGTGGTAGTTACATTTGTGTGTCAACTTGGCTGGGTCTGGTTGTGTGGCTGGGCAGCTGGTGGCAGTTATTCCCCATGATGAGACTGGCAATCATCTCCATGGTGGGATCTACTACAAGCAGCTGGGTAGCTGCCTTTGGAATGTGGTCTGCTTCTTTTATATAAGGAGAAGCCTTGGGGATATTCTCTAGCTTGTGGCATGCTTGGACCCTGCATGTAGCGTGTCATTGTTCAGCAGCCTACCATGCTCTGCCAACCTTGGGACTTACAATGGACTTAAATTAATAGCCTGCCGTGTGGTTTGGTAACCAGAACAGGGTTCCCCCCAATACCCAGTTCATTGTATTTTTCTATTTATTAAGCATGTGAAACATTCACATAGTTCTAAATATCAGAACTATACATCCTCCCAAAAAATGTGCATTCAGATCAGTGTCACTTCCCCATAATCCCTTTTATCCTTTTCTCTTTCTCATGATCTCCATTCTCTATGCCTATCCTCTGTAAGTAACCAATTTCACGAGTTTCTGGGTTATCTTTCATATTTTTCACACCATTTTTTCTCTTCTATCTTTTTGGTTCTTAGATGATTAGTCTTCTGTACTTTGCTTTTTCACTAAGCAGTGTAGCCTGGAAATAACTCCACAGCCATTTGTTCTTTTTACCGCTATACTGTGTCCTATTGTGTGGACATGCCATCACATTTTCAACTACCTCCTCTGCATACGCATTTAAAATATAATTTTCAATATTTTATAATTATAAACAATAACATAATGAATAACTTTAAACACATCATTTTTATACTGTTGAAGGTCTATCTTCCTGATAAACTCCTGGAAGTGAGATATCTGGGTCAAAAGGTGAAGTGTAACTATAAATTTGGTACATATTGCCCAATTCCCCTCTAAAAACTCATTCATTTTTTCCATCAACATTGTATGAGAAAAAGACATGGAACATCCCAACCAACAACAACCTACATAATTTCACCAGAAATGCTGAGCAGCATCTAACTTTAGTGCTAACAATTAAGGAAGAGGTTTAATAAATGAAAAGCAGCAGAGAAAAAGGAGCTAGGAAAAATCTTGTTAAAAAGAAAAATAAATAGTTGGCTTTTATCACAACAGCTCAGGATGAAAATACAAATCTGAGCATCTTCCATTTGAAAGTTTAACAAACCAAGAATATTTTACAGTAGTTTTACCCATGGCCAAGATTAAGCCCCGCCTGCTTTATATCCCCTAGTTCCAAACTAGCACTGAAATGAATGGCATACATACAGTACTCAAACTACCCTCTTAAATGTTTGTTTTCCATTAGACTATTTGAATTTTGAAGAAAAGACCATACATTAACTAGCATATTTATTCCAACTCCTAGCAAATGTTTGATATAAACTTCCTTGATAAAAGTTTCTTAAAAGCTAAAAAAATTAAAAAAAAAACAAAAACATTTCTTGAATGGATACTCTGTGCCAGATATCACCTCAAATGTTTTACATATAGTTTCTCATTCACCTTCATAACAATCATATGAATCTGATTTTATTATCATTCCACTTTATAGATGAGAAAACAGAGACATGAAAAGACAAATAACTTGCCTAACATCACAATCCTCAACTTCTCTGTCAGTTTGTCATACTGTTGGGGACTGTGTGTTGTTGTGATGCTGGAAGCTATGGCACTGGTATTTCAAATACCTGTAGGCTCACTCCTGGTGGCCAGGTCTCAGTGGAGCTTCCAGACTAAGAGTAGGAAAAAATGACATGGTGGTCTACTTCTGAAATATTTGGCCACTGAAAATCTTAAATATAGCAGTAGAACACTGTTTTGGTTACCTAGTGCCACTCTAACAGAAAAAAAACAAATGTGATGCTTTAACAAACAGGAGTTTATTCTGTTAACAGCTTTGGAGGCTAGATGTTTGAGTTCAAAATACCAGGCTCTAGGAACTGGGTGAAAGACCATCAACCTTGGGCTTCAGCTCTGCCTCTTGCTCCTGGCCCCCTGAAATTGGCGGCTTTTCTTCACTCAAATAGCTGATGACTGCTGAGGCTGACAAGCCCAAGGTAAACAAATAAAATGGCACAATCCCAACAGAACCAAACCACATGGCAGGCCATTGATTCAAGTCCTGAAAAAGTTTCAAGATTGGTAGGGCAACATGGCAGGCTGCTGAATAATGACTCAGCTACATGCAGGGTTCAAGTGTGCTATAAGCTGAAGACTTACTCAAAGATGCTTCTTATATATATACTGGAAGCAGCCCACATCCCTAAAGCAGCTACTTGGCTGTTCCAGCAGATTCCACCATGGGGTTAATTACCAATCTCATCATGGTGAATAACTACACCCAGCTGCCCAGCCACTCAACAAGGCCCAGGCAAGTTGAAATACAACCTTAACTACCACAAAACTGTCTGATACAGTGCCAGAAGACATGCTCCTCAGGTTGAATGGCACTCAAAATATAACTAAGGAAGAACTGGCTCCTCAAAGTAGAGGCAACCTTAATGACATGTGGGTGGAGTAAAGCTTTTGTGACTTTCATTTTCTGATGTGACTTGACTCAAAATGAGAAGAAACAGCTGCAAACATGCATTAATAATCAGAACGTGGAATGTATGAAGTATGACTGTAGGAAAGTTTGAAGTTATCAAAAATGAAATGGAACACATAAAGATAAATATCCTAGTAATTAGTGAGCTAAAATGGACTGTTATTGGCCATTTTGAATTGGATGATCTACCTATGTTGGAAATGACAAATTGAAGAGGAAAAGCATTATATTCATTGTCCAAAACATGTCAAGATTTATCCTGAGATATAATGCTATCAGTGATAGGATATGCCTACAGTAAAGACCAGTTAATACTCCCATTATTCAAATTTACACACCAACCACTGAAGCCAAAAGTGAAAGAAGTGAAGATTTTTATAAACTTCTGCACTCTGAAATTGACCAAACATGCAATAAAAATGCACTGATAATTAATGGTGTTTGGAATGTTAAAGCTGGAAACAAAGAAGCAGCATGAGTAGTTGGAAAATATAACCTTGGTTGGAAAATATGACACAGAGATAATATAACAGAACACTGCAAGATCAATGACTTATTAATTGCAAATATCTTTTTTTAACAGCATAAATGGCAACAATACACATGGACTGCACCAGATGAAATACACAGGAATCAAATCAACTAAATCTGTAGAAAAAGATGATGGAGAAGCTCAGTATCTTCAGTCGGACAAGACCAGGGCCAACTGTGGAACAAACCATCGATTGCTCATATGCAAGTTTAAGGTGAAGCTAAAGAAATTTAAAACAAGTCCACAAGAGCCAAAATAAGACCCACCTGAATTTGGAGACAATCTCAAGAACAGATTTGTCACACTGAATACCAATGATCAAAGACCAAATGAGTTGTGAAAAGATCATTAAAAAAAAAAGCAAAGAAAGAAAAGACCAAAACGGATGTCTGAAGAGACTCTGAAAGTTGCTAATGAATGTACAGTAACTAAAGAGAATGAAAGAAATGATCAAGTAAAAGACCTAAAGATCTCAAAGGGCTCAATGAGAAGGCAAAGTAAAGTATTATAATGAAATGTCCAAAGAACTGGAGTTAAAAAACCAAAATGGAGGAACACATTTTGCATTTCTCAAACTGAAAGAACTGGGGAAAAAAAAATTACAACTCTCAAGTTTCAAATTTAAGGAAGAATTCCACAGGCAAAATACTCGATGAGCCAAGAAACATCAAAGGAAGATGGAAGAAATACACAATATCACCATACTGCAAAGAACTGATCAACGTTCAACCATTTCAGGAGGTACCATAAGATCAAGAATTGTTGGTAATGAAGTCCAAGCTGCATTGAAAGAATTGACAAAAACACAGCTCTAAGAATTGATGGAATACCAATTGAGATGATTCAACAAGCATATGCAACACTAGAAGTGCTCACTTACCTATGCTAAGAAAAATGGAGAACAGGTACCTGGCCTAGTGACTGGAAGAGATCCACAGCTATACTCTCCCAAAGAAAGGTGATGCAACAGATGTAGAAATTATTGAACAATATCATTAATATCACATGTTAGTGACATTTTGTTGAAAATAATTAAAAAATGGGAACTTCCAGAAATTTAAGCCACATTCTGAAGAGAACATGGAATGAGGAATATTATTTTTGATGCCAGATGGATCTTGGCTAAAAGCAGAGAGTACTAGAGAGATGATTTTCTGTGCTTTATTGACTATGAAAGGCATTCAACTATATGGGTCATAACAAATTATGGAAAATATTGGGAAGAATGGGAATTCCAGAACACTTAATTGCACTCATGAGGAATCTTTACACAGACCAAGACGTGGTGGTTTAAAGAGAACCACTGTATGCAAAAGAGGATACCGTACAGTTTAAAATCAGGGAAGATGTGTTTCAGCGTTATATCATTTTACCATACTTATTCAATCTGTATGTTGGGCAAATAATTCAGGAAGTTGGACTATATGAAGAAGAATGCAGCATCAGGATTGGAGGAAGATTCATTAACAACCTGTGATATGCAAATGACACAACCTTGGTTGCTAAAAGTGAAAAGGGCTTGAAGCATGTACTGATGAAGATCAAAGAATACAGCCTACAGTATGGATTACATCTCAACATTAAGAAAACAAAAATTCTCACAGTTGGACCAATAAGCAACATTATGATAAATGGAGAAAATATTGAAGTTGTCAAGGATTTCATTTTACTTGGATCCATAATTAACACCCATGGAAGCATCAGTCAAGATAAAATGATGTATTACACTGGGCAAATCTCCTGCAAAAGACCTCTTTAAAGTGTTAAAGAGCAAAGATGCAACTTTGAAGAATAAGGTGTGCCTGACCCAATCACCTCATATGCACGCCAAAGCTGGACTGAATAAGGAAGACCAGAGAAGAGCTGATGCCTTTGAATTATGGTGTTGTCAAAGAATACTGAATATACTATGGACTGTCAGAAGAACAAACAAGTCTGTCTTGGATGAAGTATAGTCAGAATGCTCAATAGAAGCTAGAATGGCGAGACTTTGCCTCTTATAGTTTGGTCATGCTGTCAGGAGACATCAGTCCCTGGAGAAAGACATCATGCTTGGTAGAGAGTCAATGGAAAAAGAAGATACTCAACAGGATAGCTTGACCCCAGTAGCTGCAACAATGTGCTCAAGCACAGCAATGATTGTGAGGATGATGCAAAACTAGGCAACATTTTGTTCTATTATACATAAGGTCACTATGGGTTGGACCCATTCAATGGCAACTAAAAATAACAAAGCCATGATTTGCAACCAGTCATGGGGATGTCAATAGTACCTGGCAGGTTTTAGCTCCACTGTGTATTGCCACACCATGAAATGGGGGCCAACTTAATGGCAGCCAGCAATAACAAAGGTCATAAAAAGTGAAAAATCTCAGAGTCAGGATTTGAACTAACTGTATCATTCCATACCACCTGCTTCTTTTCTCCCTGTGGTATGCAATGAGAATTAGAAGCCTTCCTGACATCTCTTATATCCTATTTATATAGGCATTCTCTTACTCAGCCTACAGTAACCACCCCCCAAAATCCAAACCCACTGCCACTGAGTCGAGTCTCTTGACTCATAGCAACTTTCATTAGTTTCCAACCCCACTGGATTTCCAAGACTGCAAATCATTACAGAAGTAGATTGCCATATCTTCCTCCCGTGGAGCAGCTGGTGGGTTTAAACCGCTGACCTTCTGGTTAGCAGTCAAATGCTTTACCCACTATACCACCAGAGCTCCTTAGCCTACAGTAAGGCCAGAACTAATTGTATATTAATTTTCTAGTGTGTCACTACATAGAAGAAAAGAAAAAGGAGTTTTTAATGGTTTCCAAATAGACTCTTAATAAGCTTCCTGATGCTTTTACCTTTTTGCAAACAAAGCTCAGGTTCCTCTGATGCGTGTGCACATTTGTTATTTCCCTTGTGACTGTGGTTTATGTTTAAGAATCCTATTAAAGGAGTTTTTAAAAGACTGAAACATGATTTCCCTTCTGACAGCAAAGGAAAAAATAAAAAGATCTTCTTTGCCCTCTTATTATAATCTGTGTTTAGAAGTCAAGTCTTCAGTCCTTAGAATGCTATCACCAGTTTGTTACATTTCCATAAATCTGCCCAAGAATATAACATTGTTCACCCAAAAATGTACTATAAACTGTAAAACACATGTACATGATACCTGTATCCAATTTACCCTCATTTTGAATATAACTGAAGATAAAATGATGCTTTAACTCTATGAAATGACAATATTGAATTGTTTAGATAAGTATCACCAAATCATTATTAAAATTCTGATAGCATTTGGCTTAATGATAAAAGAAATTTACCTGTAATGCAGAGTTTAAATAATTACTTTTAAACAAAAGCTTCTTTTCTGCATTGCTTATTTATCTTTTGAGACCAACTCAGCAAGGCTATGTGTTTTATTAAAATTGCCTTCAGACTGCTAATGGCAGGGCGTCTGTTAGCACAGGAAAAGTGATGGCAGTTTGACTCCTATTCCTAATATTGGGAGTCAGTCCAGACACTTAAGAGCCAGAACTCTGCTGTGCATTTGACTATGTTATCAACACTTTACTTGCTAATGATACTAGTGACAGCATTTCAATATGATGGGTCAGAATAGGAAAGCTTATAATTACACTTAAAGAACCACACACATATACACCTCCCAAAATTCCTTTTATCAGCAGATCAGTTGGTGTTAAGCCTCATGACTGGGAATTATTTGGTAAGCTTCTGTTCAATATTTTTTTTTTCCTTCCTCACCTCCCACCTTGAATAGGGAGCCTCCATCAGCACCTGATATCTACCCGTTCAGAAAATGACAACTGAAAGCCTTCCTGTGGAGCAACCGTGTGCCAACTACCCAGCAGAAGGTCACACTGATGACTTCCCTGTGGCTTTTATTTTCCCCAGGGAAATCCACAGCTAGACCTGACTGCTTGCCAAATATGCTGAGTGCCACAAACCAGCAGCATTACCAACCTCTATCCTTCTTGAATGGGAAGCAGTAAGCAACTGTGCTGAACACCTGTGTCAGCTCCTGTTCCTGGGGACACCCCAGGCAAGCACTCATTCAACATTCAGGGATAAGGCTCCCCTCTTCTAAACAGCACTTCTGTCCAAAAACTTCTCAGTAGTCATATGATAATAGTTATGTTTGGCAGATCTCTATAACATCAGCGTGTTTAACTACTGCGAAAGAGGCTGATTTAAACCATTCATGAATTAAATAGTTTGCTATATATGTCTAAAGGAAATCAGCATAATGAATGTTTTTCATGTTCCTTTAAAATAAAAGCAACATTCCCCATCATCTCATAGCAACTCCAACCAACTTGAGGAAGTGTAGACTTAGACTGACATGTGGATGGCATGATTCCATAGATGGACACAAACTAATCAATCAGTCTTTTTCCTGGTGGCTTAGTGCCTAAGGCATTTGACTTCTAACCAGAAGGCTGGTGGTTCAAACTTATCAGCCACTCCTTCGAAGGAAAACTGGGCAAACTACTTCTGTAGAGATACTGCCTCAGAAACCAAAGGAGAGGTAACTATGAGTCAAATTTACTTGATGGCAATTAGTTTGGTTTAATAAGAATATGCCTTGTTAAATCAATGATAATTCTAGTCAAGAGGTAGACTGGAAGAAAAGTTAGGCAATATCATTAATTTAAAAAGGGTTGCCATGGGTTAAGATCCAATGAATGAATGAAGGAATGAATGGACAAATACATTCAAATAAAATTCCATGTTCCAGAAATGATCATATTCCAGGGAGGCAATAAAGCCAGCATTTTGTGCTTACTGTTTGCAGGCCAGTCAGGCAGGCCTGTGCAGAACTGAAAATAACTAAATGAATAAATAAACTAGCAAAATCTTCTTTCAGGAATATATAGCATATAAGTAACAGAACTACAATTTAAACTTCAGAGTTTTCACTATTCCATGTGGTCTTCTTCAAAATTCTTCATGTCATGCACATTCGTTATCTTAAGGTTATTCCCTGAATTGGAACTCATTTTTTTTTCTACTAAGTTGGCAACTGTAACCATGAAATTTATATTCACATCATTTCATCTTCAACTACACTGTGAAGTTCCAGAAATCTGCATGAAGTACTTCCTCAATCTCAATGTGTGTACAAAAATTTGAAAACTCTTAAAACAATTTTTGCCCCTCCCACCAAAAAGGTAAGCAAGCAAAGCAAGCAAGTGAATGAATGAATTTTTTCTCACCCCTCTCTGTGAATTACATGGCCTTTATGTCAGTTATGGTAGGTTAAAATCCATCTCTTATGTCTCTAGGAAGGGAGCGCTGCTGGCGTAGTGTCTAAGGCATTTGACAGCTAACTAGAAGGCTGGAGTTTCAAACCCACCAGTCACTCCCCAGAAGGAAAACTAGGCATTCTGCTTCCATAGAGATACTTCCTCAGAAACCAAAGGAGGGGTCACTATGAGTCGAATTGGCTTGACGGCAGTGAGTATGGTTTTTTTGGTTTTATGTCTCTAGGAAGTCATCAAGCTCTATTGAAGTTATCTTTAAATTTCCACTTCTATTTGTCCCCAGCTGTTACTACCTTAGTGCTGACTTTACTCATCTCTTGCTTGATGACTGCATGGGTCTCCTAACTACCTTCTTATGGCCTCTCCCCCTCCAATCATACTCACACTAGCACCATATACATTAATCCAAGGCACAACCCTAAAACTCACACACACACTTTCCCAACACAGACAAACACAAATTTTCAGTGGCTCCCCAAGTCCTGTTGAGTTAAAGAAAATCACTTAGTATGAGATCCAAAGTCCTCTATGGCCTAATCCCCAAACTCATCTTAACAGTCACTACTGCTCCTTTATGTACCTTCTGTTGCATCTAAACTTACTCAAGCTCAGATATTTAAGACACCAGGAACTTACATATATACTAGGCTTCTTTACAGTGTTCAACATCTCTACCAGGTAAAATGACAGGTATCCTTTAAGTCCCAGTTCAAACATCACTTATCTATGAAGCTCTCTCTCTTTCTCTGATCCCTCAAAGAATGAATGACACATTGCACATCTTTTGTAACATTTATGCATTTTATCTCACATTATAATCATTTGGTCATGTATTTTCAAATCAAATATATCCAGCAAAAATTATGAGCAAAGTACTTTGAAAGGTGCATTAGGGATACAGTGCTGAACAAGACAGCCTCATTCCTCTTGTAAAGTAAAGGGAAAAGAATCTTTCATTAAAAGAGGAGTTGGGGGAAGTCAAATATATGGAGTTGAATAAGCCTAAGGGCCAAATAAGATGACAACTAAAAAATACCTCTTGAATTTGGTGTGATGGAAACACTGATGACTTTTGCCAGATTTGGCAGTGTAGAAGTAGAAGAGGTTTGAGGAGTAAGAGGGAGGAAGGAAAAGGAGACAGCAAATTAAGGCTTTAAGGAAAGTTGTATGTGAAGGGAGTGGTAGCTGGTAGAAAAAGTAGTTCAAAGAAAAGCTTTTATGCTGATTTATTTTTAAGATGAGAAATGTGAACATGATTAAATGAAGAAGGTACCAATAAAGAAGGAAAGTGGAAGATACAAAAGAAAAGAATAAAGTCTCTGGAATGGCCAGAAAAATTGGGTTTAATCATGGGGGAGGGGGAGAGGCAGAGGGAGAGATGAGTTGGCCGTTATGTGAGAAATATCTTCTCCACAGACTACAACAGACAAGGATGTGAATTACTACAGATTCTAGGGTACTTTTAGTTGTGCTGGTGACGTTTAGGGAGGCATGCTCCTCCTCTTCAAAAAGAATGTCAAAGGAAAATTTCCTTATTGGTAATCATAAAATGGATTTAATCATAAAATGGATTCTCATAACTAAAAAGGAAGACTTTAGATAACATAGAAATTTTCAGAAAATAATGTCTAAATACTAATAAATAAGCTTACATATTTGTTGCAGGAATATTCTGAAAGCAAAGTAATGGAAAAAATAAACTAGATGATCTAGTTTGAGTTTTTTTAAAAATAGTATTTATAAGTCTTAATTTTTTTTTCTGTAAACTGCTTTTTAGCAATTAGAAATGCTGCCATTAGATACTTGTAAAGGAGCTTCCACCCCCCAAAATTCCTTTTGCAATAGTTGCTTTGATTTCCTCATATAAAAGGATGATAATGCTAGAAAAAATTATTTCTTCCAGTGTTACAAATATCTTCTCTATCCCAGGAATTCTTCTGAAAATAAGTATGTGCTTATTTATCCCAAATAATACCTATTTGCTCATTTTCACTATCACCAGTCATTTTTAATGTAGGTGACTATTTAACAAATTTCCATTGCTAATTTTTCATTGCCACAAAGGGTACCACATGTAAAGGAACTTCAGAAATAACAGTAACATTGCACTTCACCCTTGGGGAGGAGCACTGTTTGTCATTTGGGGGCAAATAATTTGAAGCTCAGATAAGTTAAAAGACATCCCCAACCTCCCCACTGGCAAGTTACAGAGGTGTTTCCAGCATTCATACCTTCTGATTCCTATGACCTATGTAGGGAGCTCTGGTAGCATAGTGGCTAAGACACTTGCCTGCTAACCAGACGGCTGGCGGTTCAAACCCACCAGCCACTCCTCGGAAGGAAGGTCGGGCAATCCTACTTCTGCACTGATACTGCCTTGGAAACCCGAGGGGTCGCTATGAGTCGGGTTTGACTCGACGGCACATAACAACAACAACAAATTATGAAACAATAAATTACTTTACAAAGTCAAATAAAATGTTACAAATTCAAGAGAATCCTGCAAATTAAGGGCATGGAAAAGTATAAAGATTGTTGTACCATCTAACATTAGTTCAATGACCACAATCAGTAGTCAACACCATGATCAGACAATGCTGCCGTGATCATTGCTAATTTCAGTGTATTTTTATTCATCATTTATCATTCTGTGTACAAAGAAAAAGATCAAAAAACATTTTACACACCTGTAAGTCAGAATTAACCTTAAAATATATGGGTCATATCATACCTTGCATAAACTAAAAACCCTTTAATGATCCCAATCTCATTCAGATTAATAGTCAATGCCCATCCAGATGATATATAATAAACTCAACAACATCTTCCCATTTTTATCTCCTCTCCTACTCATCTGCTCCTTATTGTCTTCCCTCTACACTGTTCTTGCCATTCCTTTAACATACCACACACACTTTTGCCTGGGGCCCTTACACATGTTCTTTCCATTGAACATAATTCTTTATCCCCATATATTTCCCCTTTATCCCCAAACGTCTCCCTCTTCCCTCTCATCAGAGAGGTCTTCCCTGGGTACCCTACCTGTAATAGCCTCCCATTTACCCTGCTTTATTTTTCTTCTTAGTACTTGTGCTCACTAAAATTCTTGATTTCTTCCAGTATCAATGTGAAGTATTAGTTTGAATTATATTCATAATAAAATTAAAAATTGGTGAAAATGGCAAATAATAGATGGTAATTTTCATGTGTAAATAATGTTGAGTATAGAATGGCTTGTATTCAATAACCCATATGACAGCATAAAGTAGTAGATATGCATCAAGTCAAGAAACCCAGATTTAGCCCTGTTACTAATGTTCCATGTGACACTAAGTGACGATTTAAATTTATAAAATAAGCAGATTGGACTGAGGCTCTCTTAACACAATAGACAGGGATCAAGGAGATGTTTGTCTCTCAAACATGCAAAACCAACTGGGATCTTGCTATTTACATAGAAGTTGTCTGTTCTAATTAACCTTCATTTTATACATTATAGTCAACATTATAGTAGATAAAATTTGTGTTAGCAAACAGATTAACTCTAAAGAGTGCCTGAAGTTTTCAGAAGTAAATCTGAGCCCTGAAGAAAGGAAGCTGACCTCATGAATTTAGAATGCTCCTACTACCATGGCATGATCAATAAATTTTTATATATTTTTAAGGATCCTATCAATAAGTCATTCTTTAAAACAGACCATATAAGAAATAATAGATATCCAGGTGAGTATATATAAGAAATTTACTTCTATTCTTGAAAGTTTCTTTACATTATTTTCATCTTCAGATCCTAAAAAGAGGACACCCAAATGCTGAGCCTTTTATATAAGGGTTTTAGTCACCATTTTCAACTGAGAAAACAGCAATTAACCAAGTACAAGAAATAAACAAGTGGCAAGAGATTCTCTGGTAGCATAGTGCCTAAGGCACTTGACTGCTAACCAGGAGGCTGGAGGTTCAAACCCACCAGCCACTCCTCGGAAGGAAGGTTGGGCAATCCTACTTCCGTAGTGATAACTGCCTCGGAAACCCAAGGAGGGGTCGCTAGGAGTCAGGGCCGACTCTATGGCAAATAACAACAACAACAAGAGATTCAAGAAATGTAGACTTGATGACAAAGAATAATCCCCAAATGATCAGAAAAATATCCTGACCTGCTGCTTCTTCCACTCCAATCCGTCCACTCCTGTTGTTGTTGATATTATTTATTTCTTGCAATGCTAAAAAAAGAAGAAGGAAAAGAAAAAAAGTGGGCAGGAAATGAATTAAGTGGCAAATCAAAGCAATTCCAAAACACCTAGGTTTTGGAAAAAAAAAAAAAAGTCAGCATCATAAAGAAATACAAACAAAATTTTTATTGCAAAATTTTACATCAAATCTCTTCACTGAATAATATTTTCTAGACTAGAAAGCCAGACAGTAATATCAAACTATCACTTAATGACTAATGAATGAATGAACAATTAAAAAACAAATTTTTATCAATAGCAGTTCAAGAAATAGTAACAGCTGAAATGTAAAAATGTGAACCAGCTATTTTGGAGACATATCAATTTAATAACTTTAAATTTTTTTACATTATAAATTAAGGTGTGTGTGTGTGTGTGTGCTCTCCTTACTGTGATTCTCAGTTTTATTTACTGAAATAGACAATGTTAATCATTTTTATAATATATTAAGTAAGAAGAGTTAATATCCATAAAATGATAATACTTGTTAAATTAATCTACAGATTAAATACAATCCCTATCAGAATCTCAACAGGTTTTTTGAGGAAATTGACGAGATGATCCTAAAATTTGTATGGAAATGCAAGGGACCCAGAAAATCCAAAACAATCATAAAAAAGCAGAAAAACTTGGGGGAAACACCCTTCTCAGTTTCAAAACTTTTTATAAAACTATAGTAATCAAAACAGTGTGGTACTGGCATAATGATAGAGATATAGATTAATGGATTATAATTTAGAGTACAGAAATAATCCTACACATTTATAGTTCATGACATTTCAGTGGGGGAAAGAATCATTTCAACAAATGGAGCTGGCATAACTGGATGTCCACATGTAAAAGAATGAATTTGGCCCCCTACCTCACACATAAACATAAATATTAACTCAAAATGGATCATACACCTAAATGTTAAGGCTAAAATAATAAAATTATTAGAAGAAAGCACAAGAGTAAATCTTTGTGACCTTGGGTTAGGCAATGGTTTCTCACATATGACACCAAGAGATACAAAAAGCAAAAGAAAAGAAAAAAACATAAATTAGACTAAACACAAAAGAAAATAAGTATCTTCTTGCTTCAAAGGACAACATCAAAAATTAAAATGACAAACCAAAGAATGTTGTTGTTGTTATGTGCCTTCGAGTCAGACCTGACTCATAGTGACCCCTCCTTGGGTTTCTGAGGCAGTATCACTATGGAAGTAGATTGCCCCATATTCCTTCCGAGGAGTGGCTGGTGGGTTTGAACTGCCAGCCTTCTGGTTAGCAGTCAAGTGCCTTAGCCACTATGCTACCAGAGAATAGAAGAAAATATTTGCAAAGCAAACATTTAACAAGCACCTCATATCCAGCAGATGAAAGAACTCTTGCAACCAATAAATAAACAGCCAATTTAAAAATGGGCAAAGGAATCTGAACAGACATTTCACCAGAGACACACAAATAGTCAATTAAAAAAAAAAAAAAAAAAAAAAACCTCAGCAAAACCCACAAACCCATTGCCATCAAATCAATTCAATCTCAGAGAGAATAGACCTGCTCCACAGGGTTTCCAAGGCTGTAAATCTTTATGCAAGTAGACTGCCTCATCTTTCCCCCACAGAGTATCTAGTGGTTCAAACCACTTATCTTTTGGTTACCAGCCCACTGCTATAACCACAGCATGACCAGAGCTCTTTAAATAGCCAGTAAGTATGTGAAAAGATGTTCAACATGATTAGCCATTAGGAAAACACAAATCAAAACTACGATAAGCACCTATTTTATATTTAGGATGGCCCATAGGATGACAGAAAATAACAAATGTTCTAAGTTATGTAGGGAAAATTGCACCTTCATAGATTGTTAATGGCAATATAAAATGGTGCAATCTCCTTATTAAATAGTTTGGGAGTCCCTCCAATGGTTAACATAGAGCTACCATATTATCTAGTGATTATATCCCTAAGAGAAATAAAAACATATGTTCACATAAAAATTTGTACATGAATATTCATAGCAGTATTATATATAATAGTCAAAAAGAGATAACCTAAATTTCAATCAAGTGATGAATAAGCAAAAATATGGTATATTCATTCAATGGAATATTATTTAGCCATAAAAATTAATGAAGTACTGATGCATGTTACAACATGCATGAACCTTGAAAAAATTATGGTAAGTAAAAGAAGTGAGTCAGTAAAGTGTTTTATGGTTTCATTTTATAAGAACTACCTAGAACAAGCAAATATAGGAAGAGTAGATTAGTGGTTGGCTCAGGTAGCAGGGGCAAGGGTGCTTGAGGGGCATCAGAGAGTGACTGCTAATGAGTATGGAGTCTCTTCCAGGGATATGTGGTTTGAACCACTAGATAGTTTCAAAACTCAATAGTTGGTTTTAATACTTACATACTATAAAACAAACACACATTAACTGAGACTTATTCCCATTTTTTAAAAGTGATTCTCATTTTTTAAAAGAAAACTACACAATCTGCCTTTTAAAATCTAACCATGTTAAAGATAAGACAAAAGAAGTTTTACATTTGATAGATTATTCTCTAATAGAAACATTAAAGGCATGTAGAAATTAAATACCAATAATAAACTAATAGAAGATGCTCTACTTTTAAACTAGCCTCTAAAGATTAGTATGTTCACAGAACTCATGTATTAAAATAAAAGTCAAGTATTATTTTCACTTCTTCAGAGCTGATAGTATAGAAAAATATTTTAATCTAAAGAATGGAGAAACATAGTTCAGAGTAATATTTGTTGAAAGTAGAAAATCATATAGATACCTTAGAGATTTTTAAATCTTGGATTTGAGAATGACCATTATGAAAGAAAACTGTAGCTGCAAGCGAAAACCAGGTAAGCACACAAGGAAACATCTATTTAAAATATATCATATTTCAGCGACATAAAATTGAAGTTTCCCAATTCCATCTGTTTAATCTTTTCTTTTAATATGAACGCAGCTAAGGAAATTCTCCAAAGCTACATTATCCTAAGGGACTTTTTCTCACATTTTTCTGATTATCTCTCAGGATAATGTAGCTTACCCTCTACAAGATGGTAAGTTAGGAAAAGAATTTTTCAGACAGAGGGGTAAGATGGCATAGCTGTATTTTCAGAATGGCTATAATGAAGTGAGTGAATGGGATAGTAATAGGAAATAAAATCCTATAACTTGGTGGGACAGGACGATGCCAGCCACTGGAAAACACTGACTTTTGTTCCAAGTAACATTAGAAACCATTGGAGGGGTTTGAGCAGAAGTGGGATATCATATGACTAAAGTTTTGGTAAGTATTTCTCAATGGAGTTGCTACGGGCATTCTGGTTGGGCTGCTCTTCTTTGTGAGGAAGATCAAACATATGGCAGGTTATTTGGCATCTCTAATATCCATCTACTAAATGCCAGTAATAATCCCAAGGCTTTTTAACAACCCAAAATGCCCCTGTTTACTTCCAGAGCTATGGGAAGAATACACTGAATAAAGGTAAAAGCAGAATCTGTTTTAATATTCTAGGCAATACTTTCTAGTATCTTAGACCAAGGCTGCTGTTGCTAGGTGCCGTCGAATCAGTTCCGACTCATAGTGACCCTATACAAAGCAGAACAAAACAATGCCCAATCTTGTGCCAGTCTCACAATTGTTTCTACGTTTGAGCCCACTGTGGGAGCCTGGTAACATGTCTAAGGTACATAAGATGAAGTCGCATCATCGTCATTTCTAAGGAGCATTCTGGCTGTAGTTCTCCCAAAACAGATTTGTTGTAGACCAGGGAAGTGATGAATTCTAAAAATATATATTTTGCAGATGGGATTTGATGATGGATTAAATATAGGTGTGAGTGAAAGCCAGGAGTCAAGGATTACTCCCATGTGTTTGAAATGAGCAGAGAAACAGAGGTTCCCATTAACTAAAATTGTGGAGACCAAACGTGGTGCAGATTTGGTGAAGAAATTAAGCATTCAGTCAAGACATGTTAAGAACTACATATAAGTAGGTATATCCATATTTTTTCCAAGTATTGTTGTTGGGAAATGAGGTAATGGGCACTAGATGGGCTTTTTTATTAGATAGCATTTTCTGAGAATAGGATTAAGAGAAATAAACACTGGATGAATAAATGATTACTGATAATATATAGTAATCTATTTACTCTTCTAAGCAATAAGATTACATTAAGATTTTGTTTTAACATAACCCAAAGAAATGAATCTAATTGTGGAATTTCAAATCATAAAGGGCATGTGGGTAGGCAGGATTTTAATGTTGTTAAAATCACACCATGCTCATATTACTTGGACTTGACATCCTACAGTGAGATTAGGCTCAGGCTTGGAAAAACAGTGGGTGATACAACTGTCCTGTACCTCTTACTGACTAAGCACTGCTGCTTCCAATGCTGTGGATTCAACTGGTGAATATGCACAACCTTTTCTATAGTCAGGGGCAATTTAAGGATTTCGGAGTAAAAGCTACATCCAGACATAATTTATACACCCGTTCAGGGTACAGCTGAGTCATTCCTCCATAGACAGAACAAAGTATTTAATGAACACAATGAGCTGGTTGATAAAAACATATACTTCAGAGTAAGAGGAAGTGTCCAATTGCATCACTGCCAAAACATTTTCCCCAATGTCAACATTCTGCCTGTTCTTAACTATAGAAGAATAGGATTCTGATCAGCAATGGTCATCATATAAACATCTTGTTTCCCATCACATTTGAACACGCTATATTAGATCACATTTGTGAACACGCTATATTAATATTATCTATTAATATTCCTTCAGAATAGACACAAGTGTGGCATTTACATTAAAAAAAAAACCATTACTCTTACACATGTACGCATGAACGTGCTTTGCTTCCTTTAGAAAATGGCATCATTTTCCAGATTGCTCTTAACTATTGTTAGATAGTCTTATTTCTCTATATAATATTCACAGAGAAGGGCTGGATCCAATTCTTCCGTACAGTTATATCTCCAATGACCAGTTATCTAAAAAAATTAGAAGGCTCATGCAAAGGGCAGCTTGAACACAAGTGGAAAGGAATGAAATAAAGATGTAGCAGTGGTAGATGGATGCACCACTGCTTTACCTTGTTTCACTCAAAGGACATAGTGTGTCATAATGAATTACCATTAATTTGAGCCAGCAGTACTGTTAGATTAAGACCAGCAACCCAGGATGACAAGCAGTGCCTGCAAGATCATCTAATGAGGGGACAAGGCTGCTTCAGTAGCACCGCTTCACTCAATTAGTGGACAAGGCTTTTAATGGTGCTCTGTACAACTAAAGCAATTTTGATTACTTAGAGCCAAGTCTCCATTTAGAATGTTTTGGAAGCAGAAATAGTTTTGCTTTTTTTTCCCCCCCTTAATATAATTTATCTAGAGAGTATTTGAATGGTAATAAGCTATTTGAAAGCCAATCACATTATTCCTTATTTTTGCCCAAGTAATACTGAAATACATTTTTGAAAGTTCAAATGATAGAATTTACTCTAGCAAATGAAATGTAAATAAGATAGTAAATGATTAAGGATATGTAGAGGGTATGTGTGCATGTGTGTGTCTGTGTCTGTGTGTGTGTATGCAGGCACTAACTATGTGTATCTCTCTGTGCCAGGATTACAGTTGGTGAATTTCATTTCATCAGCCAACATTATCAGGAAGATTGCATATTTATTCTATATATTCACATTTAAAATAAAAAAAAAAAATCCCAGATCTTGCCTTCTTTGGCTGGAAGCACTTATATTTCATAGCTTTTGATACAGAGAATTAATGTTTCTACTTCATTATTTTAGTCACTATGTCACTGGATAATAAAAAAAAAAAAAAAACCACTAAAATGTGCAATGGTACAGTTTTACTTAATATTCTGGGTTATTTAGGCTTAATAAATTCCTTTCATTCTCATTAGAGACATACAACGCACTCACTCTATACATAGCATCCTTCCAGTCTAGCCATCTAACTTTATATCCACTCAGAATGCTTAATTCTCAGACTCCTTGCCCCGTGGGACATTTTATGAATTTTGTCTATTTAATTAGAAGGTCATTAGGTAAGGGAATTACTCAAGTGCTAGACACAGAATAAAACCAAAGCCACTAACATCAAGTTGATTCCAACCCATACAACCCCCAAAGGTTTCCAAGGCTGTAAATCTTTACAGAAATAGAGTGCCTCACCTTCCTCCTGTGGAGACACCCAATAGGGGCCAATACATTTTTGTTACATTGAATATACATCCTACACAGGTAATGATAATGAACGTCATTATTATAGACACGTATTCACGTCTTCCTTTGCCTCCAACAACTGAATGGCAATGATAGGATTTCAAATGTTGAGAACATGAGTCTATAACTCTACCTTACCCATCACCTAAGTCAGGTTTCTGGGCAGCAATACAAGAAAGGCCTAAAGTAAAATCTGTTTTCAAATGGTACACATCTTCACATTTCTGTCATAAAAAAGATCAATAAGAACATGCAAGATCTGAGTTATCCTGGGCAGAAGCTAGAAAAAGTTTTGAAATTGTCTTCAATACTTTTAGGCCACTGGAAAACACATTAGTTGTACATATTAACAATTTTCAGAGCTCCCTCCCCTTCTACAGTCATATTTCACTTCATTAAAACAGTTTTAATAATTAGCACTTGCTTGCCTCCAAAAAAGTTAACTCCAAAAGCATATTATCCTCTTAGGAAGCTGGTTACATATTAGTAGAAAATAATATACAATTGACTTTTTTTTTTTTTTTGGTAAACAAAAATGAAAGAAAAAAAAATACAGTTCATTAGGAAGCAAGTAATGTTTCCTAAAATATGTTATGTTTTTAATAATTATAATGAATTGGTATCTAGCGAAGAGATGATGAATAAATTTGATATCCCCAACTTCCAGCATATATAAGAATTCATACCACTGACTTAGCTTATGAATGCAAAAGTAGAAAAAGTTTTAATTACAGGTATCCTACCACTTTTGTAATTTTACTTTATGCCCTTCACATTTACAAAAGATCTACATCCGTACCTACTTCACTAACTGAAAGAAGTCGAAGAGGATTTTCACTTTTATGGAAAAAGAAGAAAACTGAAACTAGCTTTCAGCATTTCTTTTGCAGCAAGCTGTTAAGAGAGGCATCTCGGACCTCCAGCAGTGACAGTGGCATCACCAAGCTCCTTCCTCGGGAACTATACTCAGCATCTCAGCATCAGGCTGTCGTAACTTTGAATTGTGTCTGTCAACACTATCTGTTAGTGTTATTTTAGGTTTTATATGTTATTTTGTATGATTTGGTAGGTTACTTTTGGGGTCTGGGAACACTCAGGAATTTTTCCCATAGAAAGAATGGTAATTGCTTCTTCACTTTAGCCATTTCAGCTGATGAAATTTTCATAGGAATGCTCTACATTCAAATGGGGATAAAACCTGTAACTTCATTTATTCTCCCCTCTTTTACCAAAAGGGGTAGTTTGAGAGAGAGAGAGAGACTATTCCTAGTAGTTGTAGGAATTAAAGGCAAATAAAATACAGGAATTAAATTCAATGAGAAACCACCAATAACACACACAATCCAGTAGATTTCAATCTCTTAAGTGCTTCCTCTCATTCTCTTCTTTGTTCTGTAGTATATTAGACTTAAGTATCATCAGCTATGATTATCATTTGGTTTTCCATTAATGTTGGTATCTAATGTTACAGATTTTTCCATATCTTTATTAAAATTTTTATTTGAATGTATTTTGCCTTGTTCAAAAACCTAAACTATATATAAAGGTATTATGAGAATTATTACTTCCATCTCATTCTTTCCATTCATCTCCACCCACTTATCCTATATATTTTTAGAAGTGTGTATCCTTCCTGTATTTCTTTTAGAAGAAATAAGCAAATATATGTATTTATTCTTATTTGACCTTCTTCTTATGCAAAAGGTAGCATACTGTATATGCTGTTCGAAGTTTGCTTTTTATTTTTACTTAATGCATCCTAGAAATGTCTCCATATGCATGCATTGAGATCTCCCTCATTATTTTTATAAGTGCATGATTGTTCATTATATAGATATTCTGTAATTTATTCAACAGGTCTCCTATGGGTGGGCATTTAGATGGTTTCCAATACTTTGTAATTGTAAATAATGTTACAATTAATAACTTGAATGAATATTATTATTGTTATTGTTAGATGTTGTCAGGTTGGCTTTGACCATAGTGACCCTATGTACAACAGAACAAAACACTGCCCGGTCCTGTGCAATCCTCATAATCATGCGCAATCCTCATAATCCTTGGTATACCTGAACCCATCATTGTAGCCACTGTGTCAATCCATCTCCTTGAGGGACTTTCCCTTTTTCACTTACCCTCCACTTTACCAACCACGGTATCCTTCTTCAGGAAATGGTCCCTCTTGACAGCATGACCAAAGTAAGTGAGACAAAGTCTGCCACTCTCACTTCCAAGGAGCATTCTGGCTGCACTTCATCCAGGACAGATTTGTTCGTTCTGCCAGTCCCTGGTACTTTCAGTATTCTTCACCAACACCACAAATCAAAACCATCCACTCTTCTTAGGTCTTCTTTATTCATTGTCCAGCTTTCAAAGGCATATGAAGTGATTGAAAATACCATGGCTTGGGTTAGGGTCACCTTAGTCTTCAAAGAAACATCTTTGCTCTCCAGCACTTGAAAGAGGTCTTTTGCAGCAGATTTGCTCAGTGCAATACATCATCTGGTTTCCTGACTGGCTGCATCCATTGGTGTTGATTGTGGATCTAGGTAATATGAAATCTTTGAGAACTTCAATCTTTTAGCCATTTATCATGATGTTGCTTCTTGGTGCAGTTGTGAGGATTTTCGTTTTCTTTACATTGAGGTGTAATCCATATTGTAGATTGTTGTCTTTAATCTCCATCAGTAAGTGCTTCAAGTCACCTTCACTTTCAGAAAGCAAAGTTGTGTCGTCTGCATATTGCAGGTTATTAATGAATTTTCCTCCAATTCTGATGCCACGTTCTTCTTTGTAAAGCCCAGCTTCTGGGAGTATTTGCTCAGCATAAAGATTGAATTAGTGAAAAGACACAACACTGATATACACCTTTCATAATTTTAAACCATACAGTTTCCCCTTGTTCTGTTTGAACAACAGACTCCTGGTCCATATACAGGTTCCTCATGATCACAATTAAGTGTTCTGAAATTCCCAATCTTCTCAATGTTATCCATAATTTATTATGATCCATACAGTCGAATGTTTTTGCATAGTCAATAAAACATAAGTAAACATCTTTCTGGTATTCTTTGCTTTCGTCAAGATCCAGCTGACATCAGCAATGATATCCCTCATTTCATGTCCTCTTCTGAACCCACCTTACATTTCTGGAAGTTCTCTGTCAATATACTTTTGCACCTATTTTTGAATTATCTTCAGCAAAATTTTACTTGTGTGTGATATTGAAATTGTTTGATAATTTCCACATTCTGTGAGATTACCCTTCTTTGGAATGGGTACAAATATGGATCTCTTCCAGTCATTTGGCCAGGTAGTTGTCTTCCAAATTTCTTGGCATAGACTAGTAAGTGCATCCAGTGCAGCATTCGTTCATTGAAACATCTCAATGGTATTCCACCAATTCATGGAGCCTTTTTTTCCACCAGTTCCTTCATTGCAGCTTCAACTTCTTCCTTCAATATCATTGGTTCTTGATTATATGCCACCTCCTGAAATAGATGGACATTGACCAATTCTTTTTTTGTACAGTGACTCTGTGTATTCCTTACATATTCTTTTGAGAGTTCTTGAATCATTCAGTATTTGTCCATAGAATTTTTCAATATTGCTTCTCGATGCTTGAACATTTTCTTCAGTTCTTTCAGCCTGAGAAATGCCAGCATGTTCTCCTCTTTTGGTTTTCTAACTCCAGTTCTTTGCACATGTCATTATAACTGACTTTGTCTGCTTGAGCTGCTCTTTGAAATCTTCTGTTCAGTTCTTTTATCTTGTCATTTCTTACATTCACTTTAGCTACTCTCCATTCAAGAGCAAGTTTCTGAGTCTCTTCTGACATCTATTTTGGTCTTTTCTTCCTTTCTCATCTTTTTAATGACCTCTTGCTTTCTTCATTGATGATGTTCTTGATGTCATCCCACAATTCCCTGTTTTTTGGTGATTGGTGTTCAGTGCATCAAAGCTAATCTTTAGATGCTCTCTAAATTCAGGAGGGATATAATCAAGGTCATATTTTGGCTCTTGTGGACTTCATTTAATTGTCCTCAGTAAATCCCTGACCTCATTTTGGCTGAAGATATTGAGCTTCTCCATGCCTCTTTCCACAGATGTACTTGATCTGATTCCTGTGTATTCCATCTAGTGAGGTCCACAAGTATAGCCACTGTTTGTTATTCCAAAAGGTATTTGCAATTAATAAGTTGTTGGTCTTGCAAAATTCTATCATGCAATTCCAGCATCATTTCCAAGGCCATATTTTCCAACTACTGGTAATTCGTCTTTGTTTCCAACCTTCAAATTCCAATCATCAGTAATGATCAATATATCTTGATTGCATGTTTGGTCAATTTCAGACTTCAGAAGTTGATCAAACTCTTCATTTTCCTCATCTTTGGCATTAGTGGTTAGTGTGTGAGTTATTTTCAAGACTCCTCGTATGATTCTCAAATATTCACTGATGGATAATGAGGTTGCCTTAGTCTACTTTAGCCAGTGTCAGATGCCTCACTATTTCTAATATGGGTGCAGAGTAGGACTGGAAGGTCTGAATTATCTCCAATGATTTCACTATAGCTCAGACTTTTCCTAGTCCTGAACATAGCCCTGTTTGAGTAGAGCAATTATAAAACAGTCTTGGTCCTAGATAGTAGGTAAAGAAGGTATATGTGGGGCTTTGTCTAAATTTTTCTACATTTCACAAGACATTTTTGAGATCTGTAACTATCCTAAACAAACTGGCATTCCTTAAAATATAAGAGCCAAAAAATAGTCTCCTATGTACATACATCTTTGTAGCAAGGGACAAATCTTAACCTTCCATATTCACCCTTATATTTGAAACTCATATTAGGTTCTTGAAAAGCATGATTGAATGAGTGAGTGAGTGAGTGAATAAGTCTAACAGAGTCTGAAACAAAAGCTTCTGCTTTAGAGTTTTGAAGGCAGACAGGTGTGTTTAGCAATAGCTTTTTTTCTGTTCTTCTGAGGAGCCAATCTGTAGATAATGCCAAGACCATTTTGCAGCTCTCACTATGCTATGGACCTTGGACTGTGGCTTCAGGGCCACTGTGTGTCCAATAACACATTCCCATCTGTTGTAATCCTCATAGGAATGGTGACTGAGGACTCTGAGGGAAGAGTAGAGCCTAGACCACAAGCCCAGAAAAAACGGCCAAGACACTAGTAATGTATTCAACAAGAGGCATAAGACTCTGGGCAGAGGCTCCAGATGTTCTTCAAGACAGAGAATGAAAAAGAAAAGGGAAAAAGTAAGGGTTATATAAATGTTGCCCCAAAACACGATTCTGAGGAATCCTTGAAAGAACTCATAAGGCAGGTAAAATTTACCTTTTCCTATGCTGACTTTACTTTTGCTCTTAGAATGGACTGAAATACAGCTAACGTTCAGAGGAAAGTTCAGGGATTCAAATAAAGAATATAAAATGGGTTAATATTTTTATAGCAAAATTTTATTTTTTTTTAGTTTTTTATTGTATTTTCAGTGAAAGTTTACCAAGCAAATTAGTTTTCCACTCAACAGTTCATACATATTTTGTTTCATGACAATGATTGTAATTCCCACAATGTAACAGCACTCTTTCCACTTCCTCCCTGTGACTACCATTTACTTTTGTCCTTATTTCCTCTCCTTTACTGTTTTAAGAGCTGTCTACCTGCACCAATGGTATCGCTTTGATCTCTTATGGTTGACTATTCTAGGGAATGCACAACTTCCTGATGTTATTGTTCACCCCATAGGCCTGTCATGTGTGGCTGAAAGCAGAACTACTGGGGTGATTTTAGTTCTAGATTTGAAGAGTGACTAAATAGTCTTGGGGGTTCCAGTCTCTATTAGATGAGTAAGGCTGGCTTTTTTTTTTTTTTTTTT
>NW_006921758.1:865483-910639 GCF_000298275.1 Orycteropus afer afer | reverse complement strand
AATTTTGGTCAATGACATGAGACAAAGTATATGTGAACTGCTGTATGAAAAGTGAATTTACTCTGTAAATCTTCACCCAAATCCTAATAAATAAAAAATAAAAAATAAAAAAAATGTGTAACTCATTTGTATTCCTTTGAGGGAAAAACAAACAAACAAACCTGGGGTATGGATAGCTTTCTAAGCAGCAAAATCACTGCTAATATAAGCATTTTGCTGTACCTTTATCTAATTATCACATGTGAGGCATGAATTGAAGCATCTCATTTAAGGTAGGAAAGAGCTTTGCAGATGATTCAGCACAATATCTTCTGATGACTACTGGCATCTGAAATCCTATTTAGAGGGAAGTAGAGTGTAAGAAATAAAATGTGAGCATTGGTTTAAAAAGTTACATATTCCATTTTAAAAAGTCTCTGTCATCACAATCTTATCATTTTTCCCCTAAAACCTGCCCTGTCACATAATAATCTGTATACTTAGCAAATTTCCTTCATTTTTAAACTGGCATCTCAGAGACATGGGATGTGGAAATAAAGGTGCTGGAGGGGTGTGAGAGTCGATCTGGGGAACTGAATCGGTACAGACGCCACCACTGACAAAGGGAAAAGGCATATGGCTGCCTTCCCTGGTGTGCCTGGGTCTCAGAGAGAGCTCTAGATTTCCCAGTGATAAGTTTCTGCTTGCAAGCTCCACTGGGAAGATATTTTGTATGCCATAGAAAACCAAGATGTTTGCATTCCCACCAATCCAGAGATAAGGCATTTTCCTCATACAGACACAAAACATACAGTATATGAATGTTTAATGGAGGCTAAAACTGGGAGAGGAACAGAAAACAAGAACAGAGCAGGTTAAAAAAATATCTGGTTTCTCTCTATCAAAATACTAATTAAAATTCATGTTCATGGGGATGATTATACATATGTTTTTGAACTAAAAGTCTAACCTGGCACTATTTTTTGGCCTTATTTTTGTGACAACATTTTTGTCCATATGGCATGAAGTGAATCATTTTACATCTTTTTTTAAGCTCTATGTGTTTTTCTTGTTGTCTATTCCCTCTTCTCCCACCACACACACACTGGCAGCCGCTACCAAGTTACCAAATGCCAACTCAACCCTGCAAGCTGGCTGCATGAAGCTATATAGTACTGGCATTTTCTTTTCTTTGCAGAAATATTCTCTTTCATGCACACACACACACATGCACACATGCACACACAAAAAAAATGAATGACCCTATTTCTCCTTCATTTCCTTCCTTGCTAATCATTTTATCCCTTTCAGATCCTGCCTAGCCCTAGTGTGTGCACAGCACTGGCTGCTGGTCTGTGGTATCACATCAGCTTGTTCAGTGCCTCTCACCACTGGCTTTCCTTCTCGATGGCACTCTGACAATTAGTGGTTCAGTTAAGAACTGCTATAAATTAATGGTTAATAGAGCCCATGTAATTAGTTTAGTCACAACAAAGCTAGAAAACCATGATTGTCCAGTGGGCCCTATCATTTTTTTTTAATCATAACAATCCTGTCCCTGGTTTTGCAGACAGCCAAATGTGCCTTATCTGCAGTGAAGCCACAAGGCCTGACCATTTGGGTCTTGGATGGCACACATTTTGTACACGTGCTGCCTCCACTGGCTCAGGCACTGCTGAGTTTGTGTGGAAGGGCAGCAACTCCACCTAACAAATGTAACTTTAACAACAGTAAAACAACCTAATAGCTTAGCATGCCAGGGGGCTAATGTGGCGGGCCATTTACTGCTGCACTAAATAGCCCCGGTTTGATTCTCATTGCCAAGTGTCGAACTGAGAATTGCATGGCAGGAGTAGCTCCTAATTCATTAGATAAAGGGGGTCATTGCTCATAGGGCTGGGGAAACTGGGGAAGGATAAGAAAGGGAACAAGGCATTCGCCTTTCAAATGCCCATCAAAACCTGGACTACCTGTTAGCCAGTGCAGCCAAGTTACTGAAATACGAGGGCTCTGTGTTTGGGCTCATGCCAACTCCTACCTTTACATGAGTTTGCTTTATTTAACAATGTTCATCTGGAAAGGAGAAAGAAGAGGAAGGGATTCTGTTACTGAAATGCATTATTTATTATCTGTAAATCATTTTGACACACCTGGAACAAAAGCAACAATACTAGAACAAGTTATGATTTAGTTTTGGCTGTAAAATGAGCCACTACTGAGATGTCCCTGACTAGCTCTTCTGCCTCATAGGCCCAGAAAAGTTGCTGTGGACAGTTGAGACCTGGCTAATAGGAATAAGACCACTAGCAATAAAAGGGAGAACAAAATTCTTGTTAACATTGCTATATCTCATAATATTGCCTTTTATTTTCATCTGTCTTGCTGGCAGTTATAAAAAATTAGAAGTTCAAACTGCCCTGAATGGTCATGGTATGGTGATATGGACAAAAATCATTCCCTTATTTTGTTTTTTAATGAAAAGAGAAAAATAATCAAAAATTTCAAATGAGATCCCTAAAATGGGACATCTTTATTTCCTGAACATTAGCCCTAAAACAACTGATTTCTCTAATTCCTGCCATCACTCAGATTGGCCTTGAATTACCTCCCAATAGGCCTCCCATGTGCTTCTAGATGAGAGTGTGTAATGGGGGATCTGTTAATTAACTAGAAGCAAAGTTGCGCGGTGGGGATCAAACACTGGATGCGCCCTAAAACTCCCACAGAGAAGATGAAATGCAGCGCAAACTTTAAAGACTTCCCGTCATTAGCTGAGACCTTGCTGCTCCTGGCCCAGACCCCTCCTGTTTCAGAGAACAATGAGGACAATGATGGCAGAAATGAAATAGTGCAGCCAGGAACAAAGGAACTAGCTATTTACTTGTAGAAACAGAAAGAAAGTGGGGGAGGGGGCGAAAAAGGGTGAACTTTCTTTTTTCTGTGGCTCCTGTCTACTTTTAATTAATTTATGACTGCCAGGGAATTGCACAGAGAGCACACCCAGGTTCATTGTAGGAAGCACAGTGTTAATCTACGGAACGTCTACTGTTTACTCCCAGCAAAGTGAGGCCCGCTAGGGACAAAGGGACACTGAGGAAGGAGAGCAAGAACAGGATGGAATAAATGAAAAAGGACAAATTGTTAGACTGAACTTTCACTCCTAGGATCAGGGTTCAAACAGGACGATTTTAAAAACAAAACAAAGCAAAACAACACTGTCCCAGGAGTAACAAATCCTCTTAGATCAGTTCTCCATCACGACTGTGGTGCCTTAAAAGACAAGAACTATGCCCTCACACAGAGCTCAAATTTAGCAATTTTCAGAGGTCATGATATTGACCTGTTGTTCTTTCCTGTTTCTTGAAAAGATAAATATAAAAGCAAGTATAGTGGAAGTTGAGTGAAACGCTGAGAAATAAAATATGATTATTGAAGGACTTTGCATTTTTGCAGTGGGTATTTTTGCAGAATTCAATCAGCAGCTTTTCCATTTATCTAAACAGCAATGGATACTGGTGATGGCTGCTGGTGATGGCTGCATATTGTCAATGCGCAATCAATGCCTCTGAATTTGAAAATGTTGAGTTATATATATTCTGACTATAAAAAAAGGAAGGCAGGAAGGAAAAACCAAGACTTCAATTGGATTAAGAGAATAAATAAGAACATAACGAGGTCTACAAAGAGGAAGCAGTGACTCTCACTGCTTTGTGTCGAAACTCTTGCTTTGAGCCAGACCAGTTGAGTGAAGGTAGCAATTATTTAGAGAAGTTGATAGATCTCCTCTCTTTCCAAATTTCAGGTGACAATGGCCACAATGGAAGTATTATATTTTTAAAGCTCAGTGATGAGGCTCATTTTTCTGTTTTCATGTCACATGTTTAGAACAGTCGGTGGAAACTCTGCAAATGGATGAAGCATGCACATCCCCCAGGATTATATTTTGTAACTGCTTTCCTTACTTCCCACTTACTTAACATGAAGAGGTTAGATTTTAATAAGCTCAACAACAAACTCAGCTCTGGGGGAAAATATTCTTAAGCACATGGCACGAGCAACTTAAAACACTATATAGGTTAGAGGTTTACCATTAGCTGCTATGCTGCTATATATTCTTACCAATATAAAAAAAGTACACCATGAATTGAAAGACATGTTGTCAATTACTGAGAATCTCATCTAGTGTCTCTATATGTAATTCCACAAGGAGTTAAGGATTCCCCAGTACTTTTATGATTGATACGACTAGACCATTTACCAATGACAAATGATTCATGATAGAATGGCATGACAGACTAGAAATAAAAGGACCTGAAATTATATTTCTGCCATCTAAAAGCTAACTATGTATCTTATAGAAAAATGATTTATTCTTGTTGGTCTCAGTTTCCATGGGAATAATAATTGTTCTGATTATTCTACAGGTTGCTTTGAGTGTTGATTGATATATGTCAAATTATTTTAAAAAAAATCAATTTACTTTCAAGTTGAGAGTCCTCTACTGTTTCTAGAACAGTACCAGCTCCTAAATAAATGACATTTAGGACCTAGGAATCTATCTACAACAGAGTTACCAATTCTTTTGGATTTCCTAATTCCCTTCAAACTTTCTGAACAACTTTGGAAAACAATCTAAGAATAATCATTTTCCATATTATGTCTCATGTAACTTCATCCTGTCTTCCATTCATCTGTTTTGTTTTGTTTTTCCACTCTAGGGACCATAATATATTACAAACTGGATTAAATTATTTCATCAAAAGACAGTAGTACCTTGCCTGTGGAATGAACAGTAGTGGAATGAATTTCCACTTCATTCAACACATTTTATCTATTTATGCAATATTCTATTTATACAATGTTCTCTAAAATTCTTGACAACTTTTGCTAATTTTTCTGTCCTTATGATAATTTAGGGATAACTCCAAAAACTACCTTTAAATGTAACAAAAAATTTATATTGTTAGGTGTCATTGAGTCAGTTCCAACTCATAGTGACCCTACTACATACCACAGATGAAACAATGCCCGGTCCTGTGCCATCCTCACAACTGTTGCTATGTTTGAGCCCATCGTTGCAGCCATTGTATCAATCCATCTTGTTGAGGGTCTTCCTCTTTTTTATTGACTCTCTGCTTTTTCTAAGTATGAAGTCTTTCTCCAAGGACTGGCTCTTCCTGATAACATGTCCAAAGTACATAAGATGAAGTCTTACCATCCTCCCTTCTAAGCAGTATTGTGGCTGTACTTCTTTCATGACAGATTCGTTCATCCTTCTGGCAGTCCATGGTATATTCCATATTCTTCACCAACACCATAACTCAAATGCATCAGTTCTTCTTTGGTCTTCTTTATACGTTTGTGCAGCTTTCACATATGAGGTGACTGAAAATACTATGGCTTGGATCAGGCACACTTGAGCCTACAAAGTACCATCTTTGCTTCATAACACTTTAAAGAGGTCTCATCTGTTAGCCTGTCATACTGTGACACTGGAAGCTATGCCACGGATATTTCAAATACCAGCAGAGTCACCCACAGTGGACTGCTTTCAACAGAATTTACAGACTAAGGCAGACTAGGAAGAAGGCCCTGGTGATATTCTGAACAACTGGCAAGTGAAAGACGTAAGGGGGAAAAAAAAAGTATTCAATAGACAGTAATAAACTCATAATACCAGAGAACAGTAAGATAGGACCATAAATCATGACTATAAATGCACAAAAGGAATTTCTTGATATCAAGAGAAATCTAATACTTCATAATAATACCATCAGGATTCAAGTAACTAAAGACTAGAAAATAAATATTTTTATACTTAAAAGAGGGAAGAAGCCTAATCATTAAGGCAGCATGGTCATGAGTCGTACCTCAGCTACCACACAACCAGGTGGTTGAAGGCCAAGAACCAATTGTGTAAATTCATTAACCTGCAATTATATATGTAATCCAATCATGGTCCTTCCTTCCACCCCTGCTTCTGTACTCCTCTCTATGACAGTGATGGACTGCCCTGCCATCAATCACAATCTTGTAATGATTTATTTTGTTCTCTATATATGTGAAAACCAAGACTTTCAAGTCAGTGGACTCCACTGGCCTCCCGGTGATGGATTCCTCATCTGGATGAATATGTCTGTTTTGTCTTTGTCCTATTTAAAGTTTAATAGAAGGCTTTCTATAGTGCAGAGTGGAAACAACAATTGCTAAAGAAGTATCCAGGCACAGAAAGGAAGGTGAGATAATATTAATTCTGGCCCTAATAATGACTTGATGAGAACTACACCTCCTAATTTCACTTACACACTTCTATAGGTGAGACTTTTTTTTTTTTTTTTTGGAGACAAAACATATATAACCTGATTTTAATGGCCTGGAATAGCTTTGAGAAGAAGCAAGATACCAAAATCTGGTGTTCTGTTTGGCCTACATAGTATTAAGAGTTTGAAAAAAGTGTAATCTAGTATTTTGAAATTGAGAGAATCTATATAATATCCATATTTCTGACACTAAAAATTGCAAGATCTGGCAATGGTATGGCCACCCTCCCACATGGTAGCAATCGACTGGTACTAAGTTAGCAGTTGCCCACATGATAGAGACAAATATTCTTGGGTTCAACACAGTCCTCACCAGTTTGGTCTGACTACTCCTCTGCTCATCTGAGTTTGTGACACCTGAGATTTTAGAGTAGGCTTTAGGGGATTAGAGGAATAAAATATTCAGAAACTTTGTCTCAGAACACAGATTTCACAGCTGTTCTTCCTATGTCTTGCCTCATTATAAAAGACAAAGATGTGAAAACCAATATAGCAAATAAGCCAAGAGAGTCATCACACAAGAGAAATGAGTAAATGAATAAAATTTAAAATAAATGCAAAGAAAAAGGAATAAGGATAAAAGAAATTTGGAAAGGATAGCCTAGCCAATATAATAATGTGAATCATAACAAAAATACATGGAATAAAGGAATAAAATATAATCTGAAATATTAAAAATAATAAAATAGAGAAATTACTTTAACTTATGAAGGCAAAATAAATGTGAAGAGAAAGTAGCATACAAAAAGTTAGTATACTACCAAAAAGAAACAATTATGAGAAACAAAAATATGTTACAAAAAGATAAGTACAAAAGTTAAGTACTTAGAGAATCAAAGAATAAAGGTGAAAATGTGGTAAAAAGGATAAATCTGAAGTTATATTGCTGATGTAGAGTCCAAAGTTTAACATTCCTTTGCATTAGCAAACAGGGGACTTTAGTCTGAGAGAGCTGCAGATAAAATTGTCCTAAAATTGTCCTCTGAACATGAGTTTTCTTGAAGGAAATACTTGGGTGTTAAAGATTTGAGAATTCTCTGAATTTGGGACATTCAAAATGAAAATGCAATAGAAGGAAACTATTGACTGTGCTACTTGTTCCCATTTGTGTTTGGTATAAAACCAAACTCACTGCCACTGAGTCCATTCCAACTCACAGTGATCCCCATTGGGTTTCCAAGGCTGTAAATCTTCATGCAAATAGATTGCCCCATCTTCCTTCCACAGAGCAGTTGTTGGATTTGAACTGTCAGCCTACTAGTTACCAATCAAATGCCTTAGGCCCTGCACCGCCAGAGCTCCTTTTGGATTTAGTGTTGCTGTTGTTGTTGTTATGTGCCATCGAGTTGGCCCCAACTCATAGCAACCCCGCCTTGGGTTTCTGAGGCAGTATCATTACGGAAGTAAATTGCCCAACCTTCCTTCCGAGGAGTGGCTGGTGGGTTTGAACCGCCAGTCTTCTGGTTAGCAGTCAACACAAAGAAAGCCTATATTCATTTGGGGCACTGAATAACCAGTGTGGTAGTTAAGGTTGTGTGTCAGTTTGGCTGGGTCTGGTTTTGAGTGTCTGGGCAGCTGGATGTAGTTATTTCCTGTGATGAGACTGGTAATCAGTTCCATGGTAGAATCTGCTGTGAGCAGCTGAGTAGCTGCCTTAGGCATGTGTTCTGCTTCCAGTATATAAAAATCAACTTTGAGAAAGATCTCTACCTTTTTGGTACACTTGGATCCTGAATTTAGCCGAGTCTTAATTCAGCAGCCTGTTGTCTGCTGCTGTTTCTGGACTTGAACTAGCGGCCAGCTGTGCTGCTTGATAATCTGAGGACTATGGCATTTTACTTTTTTCAACCTTGGGTTTGTCAGCCTCAGCAGCCAGCAGCTGCCTAAGAGACATCACCAGTGGGCCAGGAGCAAGAGGCAGAGCCCATGGTCAAGGGGCCTTCACAAAGCCCTTTGAGCCAGCACTTTGAACTCGGACATCTAGCCTCCTAAGCTGTAAGAGAATAAATCCTTGTGTGATAGAGTCATACATTTGTGATATGTCTATTACAGCACCACTAGAGAACCAACACAACCAGATAGATTCTAAAATAGATTTCTAGGGGAAAACAACCTGGATAATTGATGCACTCTTCTCCAATTTGCTCCAGTATGAACAAATCAACAATCAGAGCTGTGTCATGAATTTAACAAGAATTCTATAGGTAGTAATAAAATCAAAATACCAAAGAACAGTAAGACAGGTCCACAAATGATGATGGTAAAGGTATAAAAGTAATTTCTTGACACCAAGAGAAATCTAATACTTCATGTTAATACCATCAAGATTCAAATAACTAAAGTTCAGAAGATAAATCTGTGTTCTTAAAAGAAGGAAGAATCCTCTTTTGTTTAGGAAAGTATACTCAAAAGAATAAAGGAAAAATATAACTTGCTTTCCAAACTATTAAGAACAATACTTAGAGAAACTTTCTTTGTTTCAAAGGCTCTTGATTCATATCCAATTTTGGCTGTCCAAATCTAAACATGGAATCCAAGGCAAGGTCAATGTTTTTGTACTTCCTCTCATGCTGTGGCTGTTTCCGCCTACTGTCCTATAATGTGTGCTCAGGAAACAGTAGATAATTTTAGTATCACTTTAAGGGGCCATGCCAGAGAACCTATAGAACCTGATTACCATAATTGGGAAGGAAAATATTTCACAAAAATAATTATTTATTTTTCCAGCGTGAGAGGAAAAGATTCCTTATACTTGAATTTCTGAAATTATTGACATTTACCACATGAGCAATACCATTTTTAAAAAATTTCAATCATTAGGAAATAGAGATTTCTAAAATATATCACATATTTACCTGCCATCTTAAACAGAGGCAAAAATAATCTGTTTTGGTGGCTTACACTCATAATAAGTAATATCACAATGATACTTTGAAAAATTTTCCAAGGTTTGTACAATTGTTAAATGATACATTAAGTAGTTTTAGCAGGGGTTGATTTACACTCTGCCCCTCCTCCCCTGGTAACTTTGGCAGTATCTGGAGACATTTTTGATTGTCACAACTGAGGGATTTACTACTGGCATCTAGTGGGTAGAAACCAGGACTGCTGCTAAACATTCTAACAACTTTCCCTCAATCCACAGGCCTCCAAAAGAAATTTAAAATGTTAACAGTACTGAGGGTGAGAAACCATGCCTTACACACATTAAATGGGGACAATCTATTATGACTACAGTACTTGCATCTGATTTTTGTGCAGTCTCCCCTTTTCCTGCACTATCTCACTCCATAAAGGCTTCAGCAGGCCACACCTTCATCTTTCTGATCGCTATGTTGTTCCGCTGTGGTGTAGGAAAACACTTTACAATCTTATTATAACCATGTAAGGAGCTCTGGTGAAGCACTGGTTAAGGCATTTGGCTGCTAACCAAAAGGTTGGTGGTTCGAACTCACCAACCGGTCCACAGAAGAAAGATGAGGTGATCTGCTTCCCTAAAGATTTACAGCCTTGGAAACCCAGTGGAGGTAACTGTGAGTTGGAATCTACTCGATGGCAGTGAAGTCTTTTTTTTTGTTTGTTTTATTATAACCATATAGGAGCTCTGGTAGCATAGTGCCTAAGGCACTTGACTGCTAACCAGAAGGCTAGCGGTTCAAACCCACCAGCCACTCCTCGGAAGGACAGTTGGGCAATCCTACTTCCGTAGTGATACTGCCTCAGAAACCCAAGGAGGGGTCGCTATGAGTCGGGGCGGACTCGACGGCATATAACAACAACAACAACATAACCATATAACTTCCCAAACGAAGCTTCAACCCAAACTCATGGCCGTCGAGTCAGATCCGACTCATAGCGACCCCTCCTTGGGTTTCCGAGGTGCTATCACTATGGAAGTAGATTGCCCAGTCTTCCTTTTGAGAAACAAAGCTTTACAGTTACCTTATTAGTAAAGTTTAGCAGCTCATGTTATTGTTGTTAAATGTCACAGATGCAATTTCAACCCCATGTGGCAGAGTAGAACTGCCCCATAGAGTTTTCTTGACTGTAATCTAGACATAGATTAATTAAATGATTTTTAATCTTCAAAGCTGATTTTTGGTTCATATCTCTATCCTAATTATAGTGTAATGAGACTTCAAATATGTGAAGTGTTGCTCTGGATTATTCAAGGCTGAAGAACCAATAAACAAATGGGAAAACATTAAAGCAAAATAACAACTGAAACTTTGTATTAATTTATTTTACACTAATGTAAAATTAGGAGCTCTGGTGGCATAGTGCCTAAGGCATTTGACTTCTAACCAGAAGGCTGGTGGTTCAAAACCACCAGCCACTCCTTGAAAGGAAGAGTAGGCAATCTACATCCGTAGTGATACTACCTTGGAAACCCAAGAAGGTGTCACTATGAATTGGATCCGACTCCACGGCAGTGAGTTTGGTTTTAGTTTGAATGTAAGATTGATAATATCTTGGAGAAAAAACAGCTAAAATGTGTTTTCTACCCTGAATAACAGAATTCTTGTAGCCAAATAAATCCCATAAATAACACCTGGAAGAGAAGTAGCAGAATATTTCCCTCATTGAGAGAATACCCTCCTTTATGTATGTTATGTATATTTAATTCTAACTTATGTATATTATGTTATGTATATTTAATTCTAACTTGAAATTTTGGCTAGTGCTCTGATATGCTAATGATAAATAATTTTCATCAATATCAAAGTTTTCAGTTAGTAATTTTTTTTTGCATTAACAGCAATACAATTGAATTTTTAGAAAATAAGAATATCTGTATAAAACTTTCCATAAATTAGTCAAACATATGCAATTTTAAAAGGAGCTCTGGTTGCGTAGTGGTTAAATATTCAACTGCTAACAAAAAAGTCAGCAGTTGAACCCACCAGCTGCCCCATGGGAGAAAGATGAAGCAGTCTGACTCTGCAAAGATTTACAGCCTTGGAAACCAGTTCTACTCTGCCCTAAAGGGTTGTTATGAGTTGGAATCAATTTGATGGTAGTGGGTTATACAATTGTAAATAACAAGTGATTTTGCATGATCCATTCTGAAAGTAATAAAGAAGTAATTGTAATCAGAAGACAGAAGGCTATTTGCCTTTCTTCTCATACTCTGCTAATGTGTTTATCTAGTGTCAGAGAGCACTTTTTAGTATTCTAAATCAATGTTAATCGATCAGATTATACATTAAATTCATTATCTTAATGACAAAAGAGTTACCATCTATAACTTCGAGAAATTGTGAAAACGAAGATTCAATTACCTATAGACAAAATTTTAAATTCCAGGCTGCTGCAGAGAAAAAATTGAGCCAGGAAGCAGAGTTCAATTCTGACTCACTACAGTTGCCTCCTTGTTAGGTAGTCTTTGCTTGATTTATGTACACAAAGCTATTTGGTTGTACTTTCCTTGTCTTCTAATTGGAGGGTTTAAAAGACTCTGGTAGCATAGTGCCTAAAGGCACTTGCCTGCTAACCAGAAGGCTGGCTGTTCAAACCCACTAGCCACTCCTCAGAAGGAAGATGGGACAATCTACTTCTGTAGTGATACTGCCTCAGAAATCCAAGGAGGGGTTGCTATGAGTCAGGTCCAACTGGAGGGCACAGAACAACAACAACAACACTAAAAACAGTGGTGGAAACCAGGATAGGGATATAAGTAAGAGAAGGAGTTGATAAGTTTCCCCAGCAGTAGATCAGTAAGAGAAATTTACCAGCTACCAAACCTTGTTGGGGAGTTTTCAGCCTTTGACCATAAAGAGTCTATGTTGCATTTTTGTAATTATTCAGGTAAAGGGCCATGAGGGCATTCAAGCAGGTGAAAGTAATAAACACACTAGGGAGTTCAGTGAAAGGTTAACCTCAGCCAAAAAAAATAGGGCAGTATCTACAACTCAAAAACACAATGCAGATCTGGAATGCTCAATGAGTCCTCCAGAAGCCTATAAAAGGGCATCACTTGGGAAAAGGATTGAGGAAATTTGCCAAAGTCTCTTGATCATTAAAGGTGCAAATGTCTATTTGAAAATGAGATAGCTGCCAAAAAACTGTTTATTTTCTTCAGAAATTGGTGCAATAACTCCAGAGCATAACTCCTGGTGGCTTATGTGTGTTCTGAATTTAGCGTGTTATTGGGGTATGAATAAATGTTTTAATTTCAGACCTCTACTGGAAGTCAGGGTAACTGAGTTACCTGAATAGTAGCACTCCAGAGGAAAGGTCTGTTAACCTTTCCAGCGGCAAAATTCCCCAAAGCTGCACAGGTTCCTGCTCATCCAAGCTTTTGGGCACTGTGATACTGCAATATGCTACTATTCTTTCAAACACTGAGTAGATTAATGTAATGCTGAAGCAGAATAAACTTAATTGATATAGGGGTCATTGCTAAAGTCATCAATAAGCAAACTTAATTCGTAGTGCTTAAGGCATCTGACTGCTAACCAGAAGGCTGGCGGTTCAAACCCACCAGCCACTCCTCAGAAGGAAGACTGGGCAGTCTACTCCCATAGAGATACCACCTTAGAAACCCAAGGAGGGGTTGCTACAAGTCGGGATTGACTTGATGACAGTCAGTTTGGTTTTTGAGTTGTATAGAATATTGGATACAATACTAAACATTCTAATAATCAAAAGTTAATTTTGTAGTTTCCCTCATATTAACATAAAAGTTGAATAATTTAACCTCTAAGCCTAGAAATCTTTTATTGAATTTTTTAAATAAGAATTTTTTAAATGTAACCATTATTAAATATTTAAAACAATCAAATATTTTTTAAACATGAATAATATACTTCAACTTATTTTGACAATGATGTTACACTATCTCATTTAATTATCTATTTCATATGTAAATATCTTATTTATAAAGTTAGCATAAAAAAAGTCATTTTGGGCAAACCTTACCTGATACTTCCAATGCAAACATACCATGGAGTGCAAATGATGATCATATAGTAAATTATAAATAATAGTAATAATACTGAGGTCCATAAAAAATTCTCAGTTGTTTTAAATGTTTATAATTATAATAATACTATCATAATTATTATGAAATATTAAATTTACCTAAAACATGATTTCATTTTAATAGATTAATAATAATAGATTTAGCAAATATAATAATAATAGATTGAAGTGGAATGATGTTTTAAGCAAATTTAGAATTTTTCATATTTGATCAAATGAATCATTTCAGATTCTAATGGTTGCCACAGGTATCAAAAAATAACTCCATCCTAACTGTAAACTGGGTGGCTAGATAGCACAGTGATTAAGCACGTGGCTGCTCACCAAAAGGTTGGTGGTTTGAATCTACCAGCTGCTCCACAAGACAAAGATGAGGCAGTCTGCTTCTGTAAAGATTATAGTCTCGGAAACTCTCTGGGGCAGGTCTACCCTATCCTGTAGGGTCACAATGAGTCAGAATTGACTCAGTGGCAATGGGTTGTTTTTGTTTTTTTTTGTTTTGTAGATGGTACAACTGGTTAACACACTCAGCTGCTAAATGAAAAATTTGAAGGTTAAGTCTACCCAGAGGTTGCACAGAAGAAAGGCATGGAAATCTACTTCTGAAAAATCATTCATTGAAAACCCAGTGGAGCAGAGTTTTATTCTCATGCACTACTCGTCACCGTGAGTAGGAATCATCTTGATGGTAACTGGTACTGGTGATTCACATTTAGGATAACAATGATAGTCACATTTGTTGTTGTTGTTGTTGTTGTTGTTATGTGCCGTCAAGTCAGTAACCCCTCCTTACGTTTCCAAGGCAGTATCACTATGGAAGTAGATTGCCCATCCTTTCTTCCGAGGGGTGGCTGATGGGTTTGAACATTGAGTACAACAAAAACATGTTTAAACATGTTTAAAATGAATAAAGAATGTTTGTGTCTTCTGACCACCTTTTCACTCTTTACTTCCCCCTTCTCCCACCTCTACACTCAACTGTGCTGCCATATATGCACATGTTTGTACCACTGATGACAGTTGCAGCTTTGAAGGCTGCAGAGGAAAATGACCAGAGTAAGAAAAACAATGTAGTGGTAAGAACATCCTTTAGGTATCCCTGATCCTCTTCTTACCCCAGAGAGGAACTGTGGAGCTACACACCACTCTTTCTACTGGCAACCTCAGCTGAAAAGGTACAATTCTCCCTGTAATCCAAGACATGAGGAATGGAAACTATCTATTTTCTTACTCTTAGAGTCCTTCTACAATCAACAGGGGAGAAACTGGTATAATAAATAGCCATGACATCACTATGAGAGTTTTGAAAACAAAGTTAGGAGAAGAAAGATTACAGATTAAGATCCCTTAGGGTAAAATACAGTCTATTTAATAATCATACATCTTCCCCTTTCTTGACAGATAGCAGAGAGGAAAAGGAAGGGAAGGAGAAAGGAAGTGAAAAAGCAATCAAAAAAAAAACCCTCTGCTGTCAAGTCGCACATGACTCATAGCGATCCCTCCTTGGGTTTCCGAGGTGGTATCACTATGGCAGTAGATTGCCCAACCTTCCTTCTGAGGAGTGGCTGGTGGGTTTGAACCGCCAACCTCTGGTTAGCAGTCAAAATGCCTTAGGTACTATGTCACCAGAGCTCCCGAAAAAGGAAGAGGAGAGCAAAAACAAAAGACTGGTCTACAGGGAGCCACGGTCTGTCCTGGTCACTGTATAGAGAAGAATCTTACCACTGTGATATGCTTTGGGCTGAATGAAACCCACAGCCGGAGTTATCAATTCCTACATCCTTTTCTGTCTGCTGAGATCCTACATATCTTATGTTTTTGAAATCCTATACCTAGCCTTAGACCCAAACCAGTAAGCAGCCGATCAAGTCAATACTGATCCATGTGATCCATGGTGCATCAGAGTAGAACTGTGCTCCTCAGGGTTTTCAATGGCTGAGTTTCAAAGTTACCAGTCCTTTCTTCTGATGCACCTCTACGAGGACTTTAATCTCTAACCTTTCAGTTAGTAATCGAGTGCAGTCACCATTTGGACCCTCAGAGACTGTAGCTTAGATACAAGAGAATCCTAATGCTCATTTTCACATGGTATATTAAAGTACACTCTAAAGTAGGACTTCTGCCCATCTCTAGCATTCAATGTCAGAATAGAAATTCTTAATCACATATAGACTGTCTTTCCCAATGTTGTATTTGCCAATTGTTCATTAGCATGTAGGTCACAGGAGATAATAAAAGTTTGACAAATGAATAGATTTCCCTTTTATTTATAAGCATCTGTTTATGTATCAACTACAATAGAAATACCAAATTGGGACAGGGTGAGAGAAAAAGGCACCAACCTTTGGAATCATAACACTGTCATTATTCAATATTGTGTCACAATTGCTCTCTAGAAGAGGTTCTGAGTGGGATAAATATTGAGAGGGAATTACCACACTCTACTGAAAGGGAGGATTCTACCTAATAATGATTGTAGTAATTGCTAAAATATTTATAAATGCTTAGAATATGGCAGTCATTCATTTAAATGAAAAAGAAGACAGTTTTCAAACTCAGTACTAAGTTTTCTTAGAGATGATAAGGGATGAAGTAGAATTTAACATCATAAAAACATCAAATTTTATCTTTGATAAAAGATTTAAGGTTTTACATTGTTGCCCCAAACTGTGTATCCTGATAGTTTTCATCTAGACTTAATCTTGGCCTGGTATGCCTCATTTTTATAGGACTTTGGAAACTAGAAATCGCCAGCATGGGGAGAGACCATTAAAGGCAGAGGTGTCTCCCATAAGCACAACATGTGACCGGGTAATATTGTCTAGATTAGCAGCTTTACAACCTAACTAAGCCCTGGAGCTACAATTATCTGGTTGCATTAAACTGAAATCACCTGAAAAACTTTACACGGAACAAGCCCTTGGAAATGTCTAATCTGCTAGCTTACACTCACAGGAGAAAGTGGAAGTCTAGTGTTAAGGAGGAAAAAACAAAGTCTTTTACTAGGAAAAGGCTCATCTTAGAACCAGTATATCATGTGAAGACGTTTCTACAATTTATTTTTATGCCATTTCTTCACTTTTATTTAAAAAGCAGATTTAACCTGACCAGCCAATGTTCTAAGTATATATGTTTGATGAGGGTAAAGAAGACATAAGGAATAAAACTGCATTGCCACAGAGGGAATACACAGCTCCAGATATGAAGCCTTATGCTAATTTTAGCAATATGTATGTATCTTTTTATACACATACAGTTATAACACTATATAAAGATACCCATAGTGTGACATACACTGAAATCCTATTTACTGCTTGGCTATTTATTTAAAAAAATAAAAACTACAAGCAGTGGTTGGATTAGTACTAAACTGTCTCCAAAATTCATTTTAGTTTTATTTTATCTAAAGTACTTTTTCTTCAATTATTATGATATAGCCAAATCATAAGACGAAAATTAAAATCCTAATTTTCATATGAGGTCACACATGCTTAGCGGCAGGCCTAAGAAACTGATCTCCGGCTCTAAATTGGAGTCTTACCATTTAACACCTCCTATACCATCATTGTTTGCTTCCTTTTCTTCACTTGTCAGTATCAATGCTAAAAATTCATTGTATCAGGTTGTAAAAAACTCTAAAATCTCACTTTCCAAAAGAACACTCACTTTTCTGCACAAAGATGCAATGTATGGCGATTCAGCTGTGCTGCCTCTCAAAGTCAAATGCCAAGACTTCTAGATGACAGAATTAAATCCTTTAACATGTGCAAGTATTCAAAATTCTTCATCTTGCATGTTACTGTTTTATTGGCCTAATTCCTATTCCTATTCGGAACTGACTCAACAGCAACTAACAATAATGCCTTCAATAAAATCAGTAAGGAAAAAAAAAGTTCGCTTTCTACCTCCAACTAATGTCAAACTATATATGGCAAGACTGGCAGCTGAATTTCATCCAAGGACACTTACTCCCAGTGACAATTAGAGGAAATTCACATGTAGAGTGATGTTGTTCCACCAAGTGGCTGTTACTATGGAACAATATCTATGATGATCTTTCGCTTTTCCTCGAGTCATTCTGTTTCTCCATAAAAATTAATATGTAATGTAAATATCCAGTTTGAGAAATATATCACTGCAAAGATTTTTCTTAATGGCATGATTTAAAAACAAGCAGTGTGACTCAAGTATTGACTGAGTTAGGTTACTAAATCTCTTTTCTAAGGATAGAGTTTCACCTTAGTGTAATGGTTTATGTGTAGTGCCACAAAATGGAAAGATTGATTAGACGTACTCCGAATTCCCTCCCTGGGTTCCTATAAAACTGTAAGAATAGAGAATGCCTAAGCACACCTGGTTATTACTGGAAAGAATGTAAGGTTCATAGTTAGGATGTCCCTTATTTATAGCTAAGCATATGATTTGTGAATTAGAAGTGTAACACCAGAGTATATCAATACGTCAAAAAAAAAAACAAGATATTCTTCTACTACTTAAAATGCATCAACTAGATTTGGACACAACCTAAAATAGTTTAAAACAAAACCAAACCCGTTGCTGTCAAGTCGGTTCAGACTCATGAGTAAAATAGTTTAGAGACAGGGAATTCTATATTAAATGCATGAGTGGCTTTCACCAATTTGATTACAAAAACCTCTAAGTCCCCTATTTTATTAATTTTATTTTAATAAAAATTTAAAAACCAGAATTTTTTTTTCCCCAAATAAAAACAAAATTCAGGGCAATTCAAAACAATCTCTTACTCTGTTATTGGCCACATCTACGGATTCAGGACTCCTTAAAAAAGAGCTAAGATACATGCAGAGGATATCTAAAATGAAAGTCAATGAAAAATGAAAACTATTCCCTTGTTTTTCCTATTGCTGCATAGGTTGGGCTGTGTGGATCAAAGCTTTACTTCTGGTTTACAGTGTTCAGATGAACAAAGGAACCTCTGAGAAGACACTGGGAACAAGTCACTTCACTTTCATTCTCAACAGATTATTCCAGCTCATTAGGCTGACATTCAAGACTATACAGTTAGGACTTACAGCATGTAGGTCTGGCAAACAGCAAAGTTACCATTTGTAGGATATCAATATTCTGGATTTCCCTTCAATTAATGCTTCTAAAATACAGTAAGTATTGGATGAGTCATGAAAATTAATCAGCTACTAAGATGTGACTGAAATTAAAGCCATTAATAATAAAATAAGTGTTCTTACTGTATATAATTTTTATGTTTTAATCTACTTAGGCATTTGGAAACAGAAAAATTATATATATTCAAAAGACTAGAAATGTTTTGTAAAATCATTTTTCACGATCCAGTTCTATGAATTGAAGGAATTTATTATTTTTAAAACTGTAAGTGTTTCTTTGTGCTAGTCTGCTGGACATCAAAAGTTATTTTGTCAATTTCCTTAAAGGTAAGTGAAGAACTTTAAAGATTTGCACAGAAAATATCATAAATATGGGTAGGAGTATTATTAACATTTGAGAACCTTAAACTGAACTAATTGATTTGAAACTATATACTGGGCCGAGGCTATTTTCTGATATGAGTGGAGAAAAATGTTTAACCTGGTTATGGTTATAAATGCTGTATCTCTTCTAAATTAAATCAATTTTCTTGATGAAACTAATTTCTTGCCTGAAAGGTATTAAAATAATTTCATTATAAAGAAGTGTTTGCTACAGTTCTGCTCATTCCCCACATAGTTCAATGTATGTGTTATGATATGCAAAGTATTTTTACAAAAAATTAGCATATTTTGAAAACACTGAAAGGCAAGTAATAGACTAATATAAAAGATTCACTTTCAGCTTTCCACCCCAACCTGATCTTTATTTCCACTGAGCTACACCAATATAGTTTTATTCTTCTTATATTATCTTATCCTATTCCAAACACGTATGTACACTAATAATCAAAGTAATGAAAATTAAAGCTGCAATGAGATAGCACTTTTCATCTATACAACTGGTATAATTTTAAAAGAAGATCTTACCCAGTGCTAATGACTGGGGGGGGGGGAACAGATACATACAGTTAGTGAGAGTGTAAATGTGTTCACATTCTGAGGGTATGTTGGCAATATGTGTGAAAAATTTTAAATGTGAATGCTTTTTGAACCCAGCAATTCCACTTCCAGTAATTTATCCTATCTAAATAATCTCTTAAGTATGTTGAGATATATGCATAAGATCTATTCATTTCAGCATCATTTGCCAAAGCCAGTAACTGGAAACAAACCAATGTTCATAAATAAGGAATTAAGAGTATGACCCATTTCAGGGATCAAAAAAGGGGAAAAAAGTATTTTTGTACATAGTAAGAGAATATAAAATAAACTGTTAAAGGGGTTATTTCTGGAAAATGAAATTATGGAAGTTTTTGCTTTTTCTTTTGTAATTGTATTACTTTGAATATTTTTTACAAGGTTTTCTTTTGCAATCAGGAGAAAAAGCAACAAAGATAAAGTATATGTGTAGTTGTGTGAACTCAGAACTGTAACTCATCTACCTTTTTATAATAAAACCTATATTATTTAGATAAATACATAATTTACTAGAGACATGTTATAAAGATTTTAACAAAGCTATATTTTTCTATTTCCATCTTATGAATAATGTCTAATATTTCCTTTGTTTCAGTTTATAATGTTTTCTATGTAAAAGATATTCTTCTGAATATTATGAATACATAAATAATATTTCAATTTAGGATAATAACAGTAATTTCTATTTTATATTTGTTACAACTGTAACCAAGTCATTTAAAGTAGGAAATGTTCAATAGAAGTTTTTTACCAATTCAAGGAGAAGAAAAGAAAACACAGAAGCTGTTATTCCAGATATAAACTATCTATCTATCTATCTATCTATCTATCTATCTATCTATCTATCTATATGTGTGTGTGTGTGTGTGTGTGTATAAAAACATATCCTATATTTGTTAAATGTAATGTTTAATTTTGTGGGTAATAGTCCTTATTTTCACAAACCAACATCCATATAAGTGTTGCTCTTTATATACTGCTTGGAAATATTTAAATAAAGTCATTCTCAATTCCCTGTATTGTGTAATAGAATGGAGAATTATAGATTGACTTAATTAATAACTTAGCAAAAGAGCAACAGGGTTTTGCATATATTAATTATACGTATGATTATTACCTCACTGCCATCGAGTTGGATCCAACTCATAGTGATCCCTCCTTGGGTTTCCAAGGCAGTACCACTACAGAAGTAGATTGCCAACCTTCCTTCCAAGGAATGGCTGGTGGGTTATGATTATTACAGACTTTTAAACTATATCTATAATCATTATTGTTATAGCTATATATACAGAAAGTTCCTTAACACAACCTCAAAGAGCAAGGTCCCATTGTAAATTTAATAGTTTCTCTGACACATTGCCCTTGGAGCTCCCAACAAACTAGACATATTCTTTATTTTTAACTAGCCAAAAATAACCATGATGCTTCTAAGACATGGACTATGTATCTCATATAATTATTCTGAAGTTAATCTAACCCAAAGCATTTGACTTATTAATTTGCAAATTGACTAACATGGCTATTCAACATGTTAGGAAGTAAGCTTTCAATTTAGAATTTAAACAAGTTGGTATAAAGGTGGCTGGCCGGTTTTATATCAAATCATGATTTTCCATATTTTGGGGGTATGACAAGGAAGAAGAAAGCTTACCACTTTACATGTTATATTGAACTTCTTTAACCTTGTACCTACGTAGTTTCGCACACGTCCCTGTCCTCTTTGTTTCTGCACAACATCCTCCCTCTGACTCCAAAATTTAGAGTAGATCTAGCTGGAAGGCCCTAAACAAAGTCTAAGTGTAACCTGTGAACATCCTGAATAAAGCTGGCTAATCTAGGAGCTCTGGTAGCATAGTGCCTAAGGCACTTGACTGCTAACCAGAAGGCTAGCGGTTCAAACCCACCAGCCACTCCTCGGAAGGAAGGTTGGGCATTCCTACTTCCGTAGTGATACTGCCTTGGAAGCCCAAGGAGGGGTCGCTATGAGTCGGGGCCGACTCGAAGGCAAATAACAACAACAACAACAACAATCTAGGGGTTGGCCTGAGGTATATGCAGGGAAGGTACAGTGATAAAATTGGGACTGGAGAAGCATATTAAGCAAAATGGAGGAGGCGGCTATGTACTCTGCCACTATCCAGTCCCATAGTGATATTTCTGCCCCTCTTCGTTACTGTGCTCCCTCTTAGCTACTGTGCTCCCTCTTATTGCTCCAGGACTCATGAACAAGCTACATCCTGTGTGTGTAGCATTCTCCCCTGCCACTCTTCATGAAGGCAGGAGTAAAGAGAATGGTTATCCAGCACTGAAGCAAAATGCCTAGGTTTTAATCTTCTCAGTGCTTAGCTTCCATCTGCATACTGGGGCTAATAATAGTGCCATCTTTCTGGGATATTGGGGAGAATTGGATAAGTTGACATAGGTAAAACAATCATCTGGTTGTGACAGAGTAAGAATGAATCAAACCAAAACAAACCCCCTGCCCTCGAGTCAATTCTGACTCCTAGTGACCCTATAAGACACATCCCATAGGGTTTCCAAGGCTACAAATCTTTACAGAAGCATACTGCCTCATCCTTCTCTTGCAGAGCAGTTGGTGGGTTTGAAGTACCAGCCTTTGAGTTAACAGCCAAACACATAACCACTGTGCCATCAGGGCTCCTCAAGTGATTGGTAAGTGTTATCTAGTATCATTATTATAATTTCTATTAATTACCTAGTTATATCTGACTCATGCTTCAAAGAAGCCTTCCCTAAACATCCCAATTAGGATAAATCTCCCTATTTGAGGAAGCATCCCATTATTTACTATTCTTTTTAGATTCGTCACAATCACAATTTTACATTGCTTTATGTAACTGTTTAATTAACGTTAATTTATCTTAACAAAGATATGATTTTGGGAGATTGTTTTTTCTCCTTACCACTGTAACCCAAAATCTAAGGTAGTGCCTAGTAAATAATAGGACTTCAACAAATATTTGTTAATGACTTAACGAATTAGTTAATTGATACAGAAAGCAGGACACAAAAAAACAATTTTAAAAGAAAAGAAAGAAATGCAAGGTGTCTAAGGAATTTATAATCTGACTTGCCTAAGATTCAGCTGAAGAAGCTTAAATGAATTCAATCTGCCTATAACTTGATCTGACAGCACAGTGCCTAAGGCACCTGACTGCTAACCAGAAGGCTGGTGGTTCAAACCCACCAGCCACTCCTCAGAAGGAAGGTTGGGCAATCTACTTCTGTAGTGATAGTGCCTCGGAAACCCAAGGAGGGGTCGCTATGAGTCGAATCCGACTCGACAGCACATAACAACAACAACATAACTTAATCTTAGATTATGCTGTACCTTTTGGCACCTTAACACAAAGAGTTGGAGAAGGTAACTACTTGATAGAACAAAATCTGAGTTGGAGGCTTCATCAGCTTCAGGGTATGCAGAAGGACTGTGCATGGGAATATATGTATATATTATATGGTCTGGCCTAGAATTGGTTAATGTGAAAATTAGCATCTAGTGGAATTTAAAACCCAACCAGCAACAAGAACAACAAGATAAAATTTGGCTAAGTGATAACCAAAATAAAAGACGTAAGATACAGATAATACAGAGAGAGCAATTTTAGAAAAGGTCTATGTGAAAGCAAACTCAAATTTCATATATAAGTAAACAGATTAAGAAAAAAAAATCTTTAGCGACAGAGAAGATAAAATATCCATTTAAAATATGTCTGTCTTAACCTGTAAAAAATCCCAAATAAGCAAAACTGAAAATGGCTTCAATGTAGAGCTGTATATTTACCAAGCACTTTTGTATTTATTAGCTCATCTGCTAAGTACTAATATTATAGACTGGGCTCAAATGGCCATTTCAGATTTGGGGTTAATTTCAGTCTTTGCTCATGAAATCTATGCCTTCAACATTGCACTCATGTACATATATTTCAGATTTTGTTTTTAGCCTTGTTGACCTTCGTATGTTAATGTTTCCTCATGGGTCCTTTGTTGTCACATTATAGCAACTACTAACAATGGCTTATTTCAGTTTTTTGCCTATTGATTTTCTTGATTTTTTTCAAATGATTTATAGAGGCATTCATAAGAAAATGATGTTTGAAGTAAAATATTTTATTATGGTCATATCATTTTTGACATATCAATGTTTCCAACTACAAAAAAAAAAAAAAAAAAAAAACTGCTCACAGAAGTAAAATGAGTAAGTCCCCACCAATGATAATCAACCTAGCATCATACCACCTGAGTGAAGCCATGAGTGAAAAAGAGCCAGAAATATATTCTCATGTTACCAACTTTCCTTTTTTGATTTTGGAATTTTGGCTCTTTTTGCCTCAGTTCCTCCACTTTATAAGCACTGGCAGGTTGGCAACTAATCAAGTAATGACTGGGAAGTGCTTAAAGCTTTAATATTCTTGGAAGAGAAATAGTATACAGGTGCAAGGGAAAAGAAATTTTAAAAATATTTCCCAGAAATTAACAACAAAAAAACTCAAATTCCTCTTGAGCCATGTTTACATGGGGATAAAATATCCCAACACCACTATCATTGTAAGGAAATGGGTTTGCCTAAGGTTGGTTAGGGAGCTCTGGTAGCATAGTGGCTAAGACACTTGCCTGCTGACCAGAGGGCTAGCGGTTCAAACCCACCAGCCACTCCTCGGAAGGAAGGTTGGGCAATCCTACTTCTGTAGTGATACTGCCTCGGAAACCCAAGGAGGGGTCGCTATGAGTCGGGTTTGACTCAACGGCACATAACAACAACAACAACAAGGTTGGTTAACTTCACTTATTTATTATTGTACCCCAAATACTTCCGAAGAGCTTTTGAGACAGCTTTTATGAAACACAAAGTGACAGTACAATGACCATATCTGTTGCCTTCAAGTCAATTTTGACTCATGGGGACTCCGAGTGTCAGAGAACTGTGCTCGATAGGGTTTTCAATGGCTGATTATACAGGGTCAGCTCATGAGGCCCTTCCTGCAAGGTACCTCCGGAGTGGCTGTAACCTCCACCCTTTCAGTCACTAGCTCAGCGCGTTAACTATTTGCATCACCAAGGACTCTAAAAAGACCACAGGTAGATAACAAAGGGAAAGGATACCTATGAAGTAGTCAGAAAATCTAAGTCTGCTCTTGAAACTGAGTACAAGAAATATAAGGTCCCCAGCAATCATTTTCAAATGAGAAATACACCGGAGTACAAACAAAACCATGGCTGTTTCTCAAGAGGAAAAAAAAAAACAACATTTATCAGCCTTCAACTAGGATCACTGAAGACATCACAGACAGGACGCTCATTCATACCACAATTGTTAACTCAGTACCTCCTATGTGCTAGACACTGCTGGAAGCCAGGGACACCAAAGGAAGGAAAAAGGCCTGGCCTCTGCTCCCTCAGAGCTCATAATGTAATAAGGTAAATGAACATCACTCGACAGTCACAAAAAACAGGTGTGTAATTATAGACGAAAAAAAGGTTCTGACAGAAAAGAACATAGTATAAAAATAATAAGGAACTATATCTAAACTGGCAATTGACACAGGCTTCCATGAAGAACTTATGTTCAATATAACATCTGTTCCATAACTAGTTCACTTGCCAGGGAGTATGGTTGGTTAGAAGGAGCTCTGGCAGCTTAGTGCCTAAGGCAGTTCACTGCTAACCAGAAGGCTGGCGGTTCAAACCCACCAGCTACTCCTCGGAAGGAAGGCTGGGCAATCTACTTCTGTAGTGATACTGCCTCGGAAACCCAAGGAGGGGTCACTATGAGTCGAGTCCGACTCGACGGCACACAACAACAACAACAACAACATGGCTGGTTAGAAAGCACTCTAGAGAAAGAGATTAGTTTGTGTCAAAGTGAGGGAGGAGGAAAGAGCTTATGACCTCTGACAACTAGAAAGAATAGCCAAATTGGCTGAAGCACCCCAAGTACTGTAAGCTGAGGCTGGGAAAGTCCTAGAGTCTTTACCCAACAGCAATAAGGATCACTTGACAAAAAGTTAAAAAAAAAAAAAAAACCTATAGACACTTTCTGTAAAATCATTTCTCATACTGTCTCTTAAAGAATACTTAGGGTCTATGAGAAATCTTTCTGGGACTCACTGTGCACAATGAAGTGTTAATGAACTTCTGGGAAAATAAGTAATTAAGAAGGAATTGTATTGAGCCTTTCTCTTCAAGAGAAGATGAATAAAAGAATAAAACTGTCCAGAAGTCACACTGAGGGAGGCTTGCAGAGAAGAAACTTCTTTGTAATGTGATAACTTGCCTTTTGCAAACAGATTCGAAGAGTAACTTTACCCCACACCACTGCTCGGTGAGCCAATATTTATAAAGTAAGTGGAATGCAGCCTTCAGGATGCCAAGCTGTAAGAAGTGGAGACCAAAAGTCCTATTGTATTAGAAGGAAGAAATAGAAATTCTTTCTTCTCTTCTCTTTTGTATCTTTAGCCTTGTTAGGCCCACATTCTCACCCTCACTCTCTCATCATTGTCTTTTGGCTGAAGCTTCTTTGTGGCCCTCCCTTTCCCTGTATAGTCCTTTCTAATTTTGTGAAAGTTGTATTTTATGTTTATCAGAATATTTTATTCTAGGTAAATGTGTGATAGTCACAAAAGAACTGATAAAAAGGAGCTTTTTATTAATAATAGAAACAAGGTGAGGCTCAGATATATGATATGAAATCACACACTGGTGATCATTATTGCAGATGGTGGTGGAAACATATCCTTTGAGTGGAAAAGACAATCAAAAAATGGCTTGCAAAAATGTATCAGTCCACCATGCTTATGACATTGATCAGCTCTCTGTTATAACAATAGTATTTCTCACGATGCAGTCTTTTCACAATTGCCCCTCATATTACCTGACACAGAGTAATTAATCCTGAATGAAATGTTTTCTCTGTCCTGGGAAAAAGAGTGTGAAAGCAAATGGTCTTCCAAATTCATTCCCATTTGAATGTTCCCCCTACAATCACTGGTTCTAGCCTTTGCTTTTAAGGTTGATAAGACTTCTTATTTAGCTGAGAGACAGTGTTGACACAGGAATTATCTTACATATCCATAGAGAACTAGGTTTAAAACAGAATTACAGGTACACAAATAATATGTTAACATAAGCCCCTTTTCTGAAAACTCATACCTGTTTCGGACTTTTCAGGGACAAGTTTTGGTGTTGTTTTCTTTTTTTAATCTTACATCTAATCAGACAGCAGCCTGTAACTTTACTCATCATTACATATGGCCTATTGACAGTTGACAACAACTTTACTCATCATTACATATGGCCATTTACAGTTGACAGCTGTCAACCAGGCAAGTTCACATACGTTGCTTCACAATCACATGGCGTCGCAGAGTAGGGTGAGATCCCAGGCCAACATGCCATTGATCAGCCGGTAATAAGCCACTGCAGCTGGAAACCACTTTGCTAAAACAGAACAGACCCCACACACAGTACATTTCACCTAAGGATCTTGCCATTAAGAAACTGCCACCACATTCAAACTAAACAGTCTGTCTTTTCACTAAGTACTTTTAGAGTATCTTTCTTCTGGTACTAGTGTTTGTCTCCCCTTTCTATTCAAGTTGATTTCAAACAGAAGGGAAGGAAATGGTTTAGTGATATTTAAATTATAAGAAAACCCTGCTCCATTAGACAGAGAGGCAAGCATATCCCCACTTTGAACTTGACCAAGCACTATCTTTAACTTTGGAGAATGAGAGACTATATTGTTGTTGTTATGTGCCGTCGAGTGGGCCCCGACTCATAGCAACCCCTCCTTGGGTTTCCGAGGCAGTATCACTACGGAAGTAGGATTGCCCAACCTTCCTTCTGAGACTATAGGAGCTGGGAAACAGTAGTTTAATCACAAGGTTGTGTAAGATTCCAGAATTCTATCAAGACTGCCTATTCCCAAAACCTCTGGTTTCAAGTAAAATGCATTAGAGTTGCTGCAAGCACTACAAATTAAAAGTTGGAGATGATGAAGTTTTTGTTCTATTTAAAAAAAAAAAAAAGGAGTATATTTTCATAAGAGAAACTCTCCCCCAATATATTTTATTGACCTAGCATGTGACATCATACTACATTATGTCACCATTGAGGTATTTATGCCTACCTATTTCAAGCAGATCTTATGGAGGGATTTTAGTCAGTGCACAAATTACTTGCAGCCAGTGATTTCTAACCTTTATTACCCCAGCGAGGGGTAAAGAACTTTGAGACACAGCCTAACCATGTCAAAAGGTGGGTTTTCCATTAATATCAGCAGGAGTAGAAAATGACACTGCAGTTGTCCGTGGAACAGAGAAGCTGACAGATTTGCTGAAAGGTTCAGCCTTTGTAGAATTCTGTTAAAAATCTAAAGGCAGCAGCATTTCTCTTTGAAGTTCTGAAACATCTTGGAATTCAAACAGCTCAACAAAGAATAACAGGGACAATTAGATTTTTCAAAACTCCATTTTTGTTTAGCTTTTAAAATATTATGCCTAGCAATTTAGGGTGCCATCTTGTTCAAATGTACAGAGCAGAGTTCATTAGGAATTATCATTGATGGTACACAAATAGATTTCAAATTCAGGGAATATATGCCAAGGTCTAATAAGTTTAATTTAAATGTTCTACCTTTCCCCTGGGCATTCCCAACAACTGTAATTGAAAGCCACTTAACAGAGGCAGGGCTTCAATTCTGAGTATTGTGCACTGGCTCTCATACTGAGGGCCCTTTCTATGCAGAATGTTTCAAATCAGATTCTAGGGCACTTGTCCTTTCATTCCTATAATCTTTTCTAGTTAAACTTAACATCTGAGTATTATAGAGAAAGCCAACACCTAGGACTAAATTTCCCAGAGTTGGCAGCTACATTATTCTATGTTAGAATAATTAAGAGGGAATTGTACAGTGTTTGGGGTACCAGCAACAGGCTGAGACAGCTGAGACTAACACACATAAAAAAAAAAACTTACTTCTACTAAGAGTTACATAAGTAAACATACAGCACTTCTTCTAGACAAGTAACAGGTTTTCCCTATTATTTTACAAACCTGGTGCTTAGTAAATTAATTATGTTCATTGTCATCCTAAATTTTTATAGATATGATAAAATTTTAATTTTTGTTTAGGTCTAAATTACTAATTAACTGCCATAAGTACACTAAGATTGAACAAGTTGTTGTTGTTTGCTGTCGAGTCGGCCCCGACTCATAGTGACCCCTCCTTGGGTTTCCAAGGCAGTATCACTACGGAAGTAGGATTGCCCAACCTTCCTTCCAAGGAGTGGCTGGTGGGTTTGAACCACCAGCCTTCTGGTTAGCAGTCAAGTGCCTTAGCCACTATGCTACCAGAGCTCCCAAGAGTAGCCTCAAAATGTATGTCAAGATATATGACTTAGAATGACAGAAGCTCCTTCATTCCCTCACTCAATATTTAGATGACTTTCTGAAATTAAAAATTAAAAAGTACTTTTTACACTTTTAAAAATACCTACATATTTATTACCCTGTCTCTTAGAATCTAAAAGTCTGTTATACTCAAATATAAATATAAGTAAAAGTTCCAGTCCCTAAATTCTCTTTGGTGAACTGGGATGATTGGCCATTCAAAAAGGAATTATATTCTGTCAGAGCCCAGTATTCCTCAGCATCACAAATAAAGTTATTAAAAGAATTATCATTAAAACAAGAAGTGTAGGATTGAAAAAAAAAAAAAAGAATTTGCCAACTTAAAAGTTTAGTATTTGTTTTTCATTCGGCAAGTATCAATCATTTTCACTTTTGCCAACATTACAAAATTAATATAAATATGACAAGTAAGGAATGGGTTGGGGACAGAATATCTCCTATATATTCCTGTAAAAATTAACACATTCCATAGAAAACAGATTAATTCTTTTCATTCTACAGAAAAAAAAAGGGGGGCTTTGAAAAACATTCCAATTATATTAGCAGCACAGAAAATTAGATGACAATATAACAAGTTAATTTCCTAAATGTCAGTCTTATAAGAATTACAGCAAAGACCTATGAAATTTTACCTCTGGTATCTAAGTCAAAAGCAGTTGCTGTTACAATTTGCCACACTTGCCCTAGCTTTTACATAGAGAATGTGTTTGGTGTCACAGGTAATTGGTAGCCTTGAGCAAATGTAACTTACAATCACTGGATGAAAAGATTTGCTTTGGTGAATTAAAATGGTACAATTTCTCCAAAATAAAGTAAAAATGCCAAAAAAAGTTAAGGGGATTAATAGGAAAGTGTTTCATCTATGTTTGCATTTAATTTGATGTTATGAAAGCTCCAGGCATCTGAAAATATACCTTTCATTCTTGTAAGTCTGCAGATTTAGCTTTCGTAATAGAAACTGTTTAGGTGGGGAGGGAATTGTAGAATTCTGTATCTATGCTTTTTTTTAAAAAAAAAAAAAAAAAGAGGAGGGGGCTGACCATAACCTGAGGCCCTGGCTCCTGCAGAGTGCCTGTTGTTATGAAAGCAAGGTGCTCCGCACGATCTAATCATAGCACTAAACCTTGTTACAAGCCCTTTTACAGCTCCAATATCTGGGTTACATGGAAACACGCTGGAGAGCCTCCTTGTACTATGAAATAAATGTCATTCTGACTGGCATCCTCTCTTCCAGCAAGTAATTTCCCTCCGCTGATAAATCGATACAGCAAAAACAAATGAGAACGCACAATGGGCACAGTGAGGATTACATTTTTATTCATTTCAGAGCCCCTGCAGCCAAGTTTTTTAAGCACAATAGCAGAAAATGATGCACTTGAGCTAGGAAACAAGAGAGATACATAGAGACATTGAGATAAGAAAGACACACACACACACACACACACACACAAATGGAAAAACAAGGGAACAAAGAGAAAGCCAAGAAAGAGGAAGCAAGTGTATCCCTACCTAGCAGTTCAGACACAAACTTTTGAGAGTAAGATTAACAAATGAATTTTTTTGTTCAGCTCCTCACAGAGATGGTCAGAGAAATATATGCACATCATCTTTCCTGCTTTATTTAGTAAGACTGTGGATAATTTGAAAAAGATTTTAGATCATACTTCTATTTGATTGATTAATTACTGGTATCAGCATAGGATCCACGTGTGAAAACTTAAGTAGGCAGCCCAGAACTAGAAATAGTGGAGAAGCCATCATCCATCCTTATCCCTCTCCAGAAGTCCCCTCAAGTCATGATTCTCATTGCTGTTAAAGTAACGTGGAAGGGCAAACAAGAGAGAGGCAAGAGCATAGTTGTTATTCATAAGAGTCATGGAAATTTCCCACACAAATATCTTTTAAGACAGTAACTGATTTCATAAGTCCCAAAATAATTGAATGTGTTAGTATATAAAAGGGATGTGGTGCCCATTTGCAAAGTGAATTTTTTAAGACATTCTTTCTTTTGAAGGAGAAAGAGAAAAGACTATTTCTAAAATCTTGAAAACTTAAATTTCCTGTGAAGAGTAGTAGTATGTTTTCTGTTGTTTACCACGGCATTTAACTCTTCTGAAAGGCAATGGAAGGCTCTAGGTGAAAAGCAGAAAATTGTAGTCTTAAAATGGTTTTCCAAATAATTATGCTGTTGTAATCCTTAAGCTTCCAGTGAGTTCTTAGGTAACTTACCTAACTTTCTGTGCCTTAATTTCTTCATTTACAAAACCAGAAGCAATGGATATGGTTGCTACCTCGTAAGTATATTGGGAGATTTAAATAAGTTAGTACAAGTGAAATGTGTAGAGCAGCTCCTGACTCACAGTCAGTGCCATGTAAGTAACAATCATCATCATCACCCTCCTCCACTGCCTCTCCAACTGTCTGGGTGCTGTACTTCCTGTGTGTCCTACAGGTTAACAATGTACTCATACAACGCCTTCTCAGAAGCACTGCATACTACTAGATGAGATGGACTATGGGTCCAATCAGGTTGTAATTTTCAAATATTCCTAATTGTTTCCTGATATCTCAAGTCACTATACTGTCTTGGTAATCATAGGAAAAGCAAGTTAGAAAATCTATCACTATAGCCAATTCATTAGTATTCTTTTTTCATTTTTCTTTAACTACTGGATTTAGAAGATAGTTTGAACTTTTTCCTCTTTAAAAATACAAAATAAAAACCAAACTCACTGCCGTCGAGTCGAGTCGACTCATAGCAACCCCTCTTTGGGTGTCTGAGGGGTATCTCTACGAAAGTACATTGCCCAATCTTCCTTTCAAGGAGTGGCTGGTGGGTTTGAACCACCAGCCTTCTGCTTAGCAGTCAAATGCCTTAAGCACTATGCCACCAGAGCTCCCTTTAAAAAAAATATATAGCTAAAATTTCCTATTACCTTTTCAGTGATAATTCAAAGTCAGTGTTTAATATACTGTTAATGTTACTTATGGTATTTCTCCTTTTGGCTTTAACTTGCCATTCTTCTATGTTTTATATACCAGAATGCATGTCTGCTTATAAGTCCTCAGTCATTCATAATTGTCTTTTATTGGCTCACTTAAAAATAGGTATGAAATAGAGGAGATCATACTGATTCTTCATCTGTACCACAGACATCCAGACAAAAGCAAGGCAAAAAGAATGGTGGTGAGTCCTCTGACCTCTGCCACTCTGACTCTTTCTTTTGCACCATCAGTAAATAAGGGTTAGTGTAAGCCTAATTCATTGTCTCTCAATCTTTTTTCCCCATTATCTGTTTAATGAGTCTTTTTAAGCATTTCCCCTAATCATTTCCCATGAGAATCTAATACAACAGATGTACTGTATATGTCCTATATGCGTATGTCCTATATGTATATCTATCTGTATTTTCAGCATAAAAGGACTAAGTTTTTTTGGCCCGCAAGGTTCAATTTTAGACCTGTTAACAGAAATATCACTGGCTGAGAAGGCATGAACTAATTCTTGTTAAGAAAACAAACAGCTTTCCACTCAGTGTATAGCTGAGAAGGGGGTTGAAATGCAGTGTTATAATTGTGTATTTTTGTATTGTTTTTAACGAAACTTTAAGGACTAATCCCCGGCCTTATAATGTATTTAACCCCAAATCCAAAATAAAGTAACTTTGAAGATGGACGAGATATTGTAGTTTGTGAAAGATGCCTGAGAAGCTACAAAACAGTTTAAGGATAAGAAGTGAGTGGAATAGAGGGTAGGATAGAATTGTTTCCAATTAAAGCAGCTAGGGAATTAGGTAGGTGGAATGTAATTATCTACATTGGAGTTTGGCCAGTCTTCTCGACTCTTTCGGAAAAAAGCTCTCTGATCTTTAATGAATAGAGAGGTAGGCTCAAGTTTAACATCTCATCCAAAAAATGGAATAAGATTTCTCAGTCCTTCTTTCCCGGAACATAAATGGCATTCTTCTTTAACGGAATTGAAATGGCTTATAAGTACTATACTTCGATTTAAAACAATTATTTCATAAAGTAATGACCTTGGAAATGGGAGCGTTGGAGAAAAGACAGTAAAATACCTCTAGCAATCAATGGAAAAAGAGGCACAATTTATATGAAAGTCAAATCTGGGACATTTTAAAACACAAATTTTTGTTAAATTCCGTCAAAATGTATCTAAAATTGGACAAGTCAATTTATGTTTTCTTGTTCACCTGTGGACATAATTCTTAAAGCAGGTTAGTCTTTGCTCAAAGTGTGTAAACCCTTCCCCAATGACTGAGCCGCCAAGACGCTGTAATGAAAACTGATATCCTTTACAAACTCAGGAAGACTGAGATGTGTGCCCAATAAATGTAAGCAGACATTATATCCTTCATAATCAGGGCAGAATTAAGATGTGAACCGCATAAATGCTAGAGAAATATCATAGATTCTATTAGATGCAAAGATTGAAATGTTAGACACCTTTTAGCTCAACTTTCATTTAATTTGCAGCTTTCCATTCTGTAGTCTGAAGGGAGTGAAAAAAATCTTCTCCCTAATTTTTCTTCTTTCATGACTTGACCACGAAGATGAAAATCTGAAAATCGGGGTACTTTAATTAGTATTCAGAGCCAAAGGCTTGCCCTTTGATATGGAAATCCCACTTCTGTGACCGCCTTTTCTCGGCCCCTTCCCATTCCAGTTGCCCAAAAGGAATTTTAAGTAGCTTTGTCATCAGCTGATAGTGTAAGCTAACTGTAGCTCTTTCCTGTTAAGTTTTGTTTTAAGTTACACTACCTTTCTTTCACCAAATTGGGAAAGCTGCAAGCAACAGGGAGTGGGGGGAGAGAGAAGTAGTGAGATTCTGGCTATCCATTAGAGTTGCTGAATTAGAGTTTCTACCCTGTCAGCACGAAGTGTGGCCAATCCTACACAAAGCCTCTCACTTTAAACACACACAGAGAGCACAAACCGATGAAAGCTGCCATGTACAGTTACCCCGTTATTGTCATCTGCCTGCTGCATGACTCCCGGCTTTGCTATAATTATTAATTGCACTTGTCAACTGTCATTAATTCCTCTTTAGCATCCCTGTCTTTGAGTAATTAGACAGAACAGCCTTGCTGAGCTCATTGTTTAGAGTCCCTTGAAAGGGCCCACTGGGCTTTCTGTGGAGACAAGCATCAAGAATACAATAGAGCACTTCTGAGTTAACCCTTTGGATGAGTGAATGGAAGCAAAAGTGCTTTCACAGGTTTTAGTGGCCTGCTTGGTTTTTCTGTACATAAAGCCATGGTCAGCTATCTTATAAATGGGACCATATTATCAATGTTTAATACCTACAGAGAAAAAGTGTTAAAGTTCAGTGAAAAGTCAGGGAAAGTCTGCAGAAAAAACAGAATCACTTCAAAATCATCCTCAGTGCATTTTTAATACTTTTTCTCATTTGATTTTATGGCTTTGTATTTTGGGGGAGCCAAATTTTCATCAATGTTATTTTCCTAATTTTATTATATGCATTTTATTACTACACATGTACAAGTCTGAATATGCATAATGTTCAAGTGACTTGTTACTTCTGTTAAGCTATAATTTAGATTCCAAATTCTAGAATGACAACACTAAAGCTCTTTTATTTGGTCCTTTTCCCAGCTTCCCTTATAGAAGTCAGTTGACAGTGCTTTTTATTATACAACTAGTGACTCTGAAAACATTTTTTTAAAATTTCATTTTAAGATTCCTACACAGAGAACTAAGCCATATGGTCATATGGCCTATGTCCTCTGTAAGTTCCCTGAATTTAGCCAATCTTGGCTGATAAAGAAAACACAGGCTCTATGGCTTAACTCTGAGTAGTAACTGGAAATGTAAATTACTATATTATCATTTTTAATGACTTAATTATATATATATATATATATATATATTTATATATATACATACATACATACACACACACACAGGTATATATAACTCTTTCAAAAACTGAAAAATGCCATATATTATTATTTCATCATTATTGGCTTATAAAACTAAACTCCTTTTTGAAATTATTTGTTGAAATTATTTGTAGCCTTAAATTCTTCAGCAATTAGAAATAAGTCAATGTGAGAATGAAATCTACTTAACCATTTTCTAAAAATAACACTGTTAATAATAATGTCAAAATAGTATTCCATTATTGTTTGAACTACTCATATAATAAAGCTTCCTGATCTAGCTATTCCACTAGAAAGAAAAAGTGTAAGGATTTCTGTTGAAAAAATTAAGGCACAAAGACTTTTAGAAAACAAGCTAAAGTAAATTTCATCACCAGGGATCATTAGAGTTATTTACTGTATTATCTTGGCTACCAGATTTTTCAGATACTAGGTGAGTGCTTTTCAGAAATAATGACACTTATTAAAGTCTAGATATGTGCTCTATGTACTTTATATACATTAATTCATTTAATGCTCAAAACTCTATGAAATAGGTGTTATTATCCCAATTTTAGAGATGAGAAAACTGAGCACTGAGTAGTTAAGGAAGTTGTCCAAGATCACACAACTGGACAATGAACAAAGATTAGATGCCTCACACGAGCCCAAAGGCCTTACTCTGACACACTCTTCTAGACTACCTCTCTAGGAACTAGGACACTATCCTATTTAGATTTCCATTCAATAGATAATGGATCTAGATTTCTGGCAATGTTTCCTAGAGAGAAAAATAGACAAATCAAATGTATCTGAAATGCCTACCACAAAAATATGATATAATAATGTGCTGGACATTGTAGGAACTTGGCATTTAATACACTGAAAGTAGAATTGTGTGTGTGTACGTGTGTACAGAAAGAGAGAGGGAGAGTAAATTAGAGAATGAGTTTTGTAAATGTCAGGGATTATTACAGCTGGCATGGGCACTATTATTATTTCATGTTAAAGCTAGGTTAATTTAAGACACAAAACATATATAACTATTAACATAGCTCAATGCATGGTTTACTGAGTATTTACCGTATACTTAGTCTGTGCTAAGAATTCTATTTGGCACTGAGGGAAATAGAGAAGTATAAACTATGATACTTAATTACAAGGGGTTTTCAGACTTACAGAAGAGACAGAATTTTTAGAACTATACAATTAGCATACTACAAAGTTACAAAGTACTAAAGGAAATATAATCAATAAAACATTCAACGAACAAGCTGAGATCAATGAAAAGTGAGGAAAATGTTGACTTACTAAAAGGAAAACTTTCTAAGTATTAGAGCTGTCCAACAATGAACTGGGCTGATTTGATAAATAATGAGCTGACCATCACTAAAGCACATTCAAGTTGGACGATGATCTATATAGAATGATACAAAGGAGTTTTTAATATGGTTAGGAGGTTGAACCAGACTAAAAGCTGTCTAACATCAACTTGCATATCCTCAATTCTAAAACTGCATAAAATAAATTTGTAAGAAAGGAAAAGGAATTGTATTTTGATTGTTCTTTACAAGAAAGTTATCTTGAAGAAGACAGATGCTAAATTTGGCTTTGAGAGATAGATAGGAAAATAAAAAGTAGCAACAAGAAAAAAGAAAATAATTCCAGATAGAATTACAAGTGACAAGACATAGTCACATATGTTGTTGTTGTTGTTATGTGCCGTCGAGTCAGCCCTGACTCATAGCGACCCCTCCTTGGGTTTCCGAGGCAGTATCACTACGGAAGTAGGATTGCCCAACCTTCCTTCCGAGGAGTGGCTGGTGGGTTTGAACCGCCAGCCTTCTGGTTAGCAGTCAAGTGCCTTAGCCACTATGCTACCAGAGCTCCCTAGTCACATATAGGAAATGTAAATTAAAAAGGCCTGCCTCATTGACACAAAGAGTAACTTGAGGTAGCAGAGATGTTGGAATGGTGGGCAGTAGGGTGGGTGGGAAGTAATAAAATATTAGCTGTATCAGCAGAAAGGAGGCAAACTCCAGAATGATGGGATGAATGATAAATCAGGAGGCAGCTAGAGTTTGGAATTGTCCTCCTTGGGTTTCTGAGGCAGTATCACTGTAGAAGTAGATTGCCCAACCTTCCTTCTGAGGAGTGGCTGGTGGGTTTGAATGCCAGCCTTCTGGTTAGTAGTCAAGTGCCTTAGGCACTACGCTACCAGATTAATTTACCTCCTTCTGACTCAGTTTCTATATCGTAGAACTGTTACCAGGGTTACAATGTTAATCTATGGAAAGCTTAGAAAAGTGCCTAGCATGTAGTGAATAGCCAATAAATGCTAACAATGATTATTGTTATAAAATGCTATTTTTGTTGTTTCTTTTTTGTTGACAGGTGCTGTCGAGTCCATTTTGATTCACTGTGACCCCATGTGATAGAGTACAACTGCCACATAGGGTTTTCTAGACTGTATTCTTATGGAAATGATCATCAGATCTCTTCTCCTACAGAGCCACTGTGTGGGTATGAACTGTCAACCTTATGGTTAGCAGCCAAGCACTTAACGGCTCCACAACCAACTCAAAAAAAAAAAAAAAGAAAGAAAAGAAAACAACTTCACTGCCACTGAATCAATTTCAACTCACAGCAACTTCCACTGGGTTTCCAAGTCTCTAAAGCCTTACGGAACCAGACTGCCTCATCCTTCCACAGAGCAGCTGATGAAATTGAACCACCAGCCTTCTGGTTAGCAGCCAAATGCCTTAGGCACTGTGTCACCAGAGCATCTACTACAGTCGTCCTTTATTCTTGTGTACCTCTCAGTGTCTTCCTTTGCCTTGCTCACATTGTTCTCACTTACTCCATATTGTACATTGCCTTTCCCCTCACCAGAATTAACTCCTCTACTATCTAGGAGCTCTGGTAGCATAGTGGCTAAGTCACTTGCCTGCTAACCAGACGGCTGGCGGTTCAAACCCACCAGCCACTCCTCGGAAGGAAGGTTGGGCAATCCTACTTCCGTAGTGATACTGCCTCGGAAACCCAAGGAGGGGTCGCTATGAGTCGGGGCCGACTTGACGGCACATAACAACAACAACAACAACAACTATCTAGTTAGTAAATCTCACTTCCTTTCACTCTCCTCCCTGATAACCATCAAAGAATGTTTCTTTTTGCATTGCCTTGGTATTTCTGAGAAACTGAACTATAGTTTTTTTGTTTTTTTTTTCAATCCAGGTACCTTAATCCCTTGGTCTGAATTATCTCCTCGTTTCCAACATTCAAGGCCCAATTCTACTTGCAATCCAACTTCTAATCCATGGCCGCATAGCTTTCAAAACATCTCTGAATATTGTTTGTCACCACTGGGTTTCTCCTAAATATTTTGGGGCAATGACTTTTGAGAATGTTGTCCTTGAAACACGTAGGGTAAAGGAATTCTACATGCCCAAACATTAAACCAAATGACTGTGATTAAACAAGGAGTAAGCTGACCCCACCTGACACAAAGGACATGCCTTGTTAGGACACCGTCTCAATGCAAAGTACTCAGAAGTAACCTGTACAGATCTGCATTCTGCTCTTCACTGAAAGGACTGATGTACTTCCTCAACTTCCAAAGCTATGTACACCTCTAGTACTTTTTATCATTTTGAGGGTCAGAATTGCATTTTACTTATTATTGCGTGCTCTCCAACATCTAGCATTAAGCTTGACATCCTAATGGTATAGCCTGCCTCCAGCCTCTGGATAAATTCTTCTCCATCCATTTCTTATTTTTTTTGTTTTTAAATTTTATTGCTACATATAATTATATATATATATATATATATATATATATATATATATGACATAAAATTTGCCATTTTAACCATTTTAAGTGTACAATTCAGTGGCACTAATTGCATTCATATGTTGGACAACCATCACTACTATCCATTTCCAAACACTTTATATTATCCCAAATAGAAACTCAGTACCTCTTAAGTATTAACATCCCATCCCCCCTTCCCTCAGCCCCTGAGACCTACAAATAAATTTTTGTCTCTACACATCTGCTTATTTTAAATATTTCTTATATGTGGAATCATGCAATATTGTCCTTATGTCTCAGACTTATGTAGATCAGCATGTTCTCAATGTTTAGACATGTCATAGCATGCATCAGAACTTCATTTCTCTTTAGGATTGAATAATAATCCATTGTATTTATAGATCACATTTTGTTTATTCATTTATCTATTAATGGACCTGGTTGTTTCTATCTTTTGTAAATAATGCTGCAATAAACATTGGTCTACAAGTATCTGTGAATCCCTCCTTTTGAGTAGTTTGCATAAATACCTAAGAGTGGATTTGTTGGATCATAAGGTAATTCCATGTTTAACTTTTTGAGGAACTGCCAAACTGGTTTTCATGGCAGCTACACTATTTTCCATCCTCACTAGCAATGCAAAATTTCTCCCCATCCTCGTCAACACTTGTTATTTCCTTTTTCTGATAGTCATCACTCTTGACACAATTCTGACAGTATACTGCACAGGATAGATAGGAAAACTCAAAATGGGTTTGCCATCAATAGTCTGGGTTTGTATCAAACATTGTCTCCAAAAAACTTCATAAAGAAATCACATCTTAAAAGGTGAACCAATAATATATACGCTAAACTTTATTTCTGCCTATTTTAGGCTCAAGGAGAACTGAGGCAGATTGTTGGAAAAAAACAGACTACAACTCCCGTTAATGAACATCTTGGAAGTTGCTGTACAAATTTGCTGAGGAATTGTTACATGTATTTTTACTTTCTGGTGGCACTATTCCAAACTAGAGCTTCCTCAAAGAAATTTAAAATATGATCAGATTCTTGCACACTTCTACTTTTCTAATATCATGTGTTTAATCCTCTTGACACTGTTTTAGATCATTATTCCAAGAATTATTAGGTTGAAAAATAGCTTCTGGGTAAAGATGTTATTCAAAAAACTTTTTACACCAGAAATAACAGAATATATCTGCCTCACAAACACTCTTAAGGTTAGATTTTTTAATATAATTTTGGTATTCTGACACAAGTGTTTGTTTTAAATGACAATACATTTAAATGGAGATATGAGGGGATAAATGAAGAAAACAAATATAATGGTTTATAAAAGTTTAAAGTTATTTCTTATTTCCAGTTTACTCTTCTGTAATCCAAAGCCACTAGATAGGTATATTGATATTTGCTGTATTCAGTAGTCTCGGAAGGAAGGTAGGGCAATCTACTTCCATAATGATACTGCCTCAGAAACTCAAGCAGAGGTCGCTATGAGTCAGATCCAACTCGAGGGCAATGAGTGCATATTCAAGGGTCATTCAACATCTTGAGATCAATTAAATCTCTATGAATGTTACTCTACCATTTCTAGTCTTAAAATATGAGAAATATTCTTTTAATTAAATTTTATTTTGCTGTTGGATTATTCCTATTTCTAAAATTAATATATTTCCATGCTTTTAAATATCAGTGCTGTTAATTAAAGTTTAAATATAGAAAAATGTTCATCCATCAAAATGCATTATTTAAGCATCCATTTGAAGTATATGAGGCAATGGAAAAACACAGAATTCACTTTGTAAAAGCAGTTTCTTTAAATCTTACAGGATGATTTCATTTGAACATTCTATCAAATATATTTTACCTTTATTTAAATAAATTGCTTAATCCTCTGGATCATTTAATTGCACTAATGACTTTTTATTGAGATGTTTGGCTGTGAAGGAGAAAGGTGAAGGAGAAAAAGGGAAGAAGTGTACAAAAACTTTTAAAAACTCAACTATAGGTACATTTGTGAATTCATGGACATGAATTATATTCATCAGATAATTACTTCATTTCTTAAAAGTGAGTATAGAAACACTAACAGAATGGTAGAAAAATTTAATATGATGGTCTTTAAAAAGTAAATATCTTAAGAATTACATATTGTCTATTACATGTGATCTAGAATTTATTTCAAATATTCTAAAAATCTTAAATCTTCTTTATTTATTTTTTTTTTTTTAAGATATTGGGACCAGGTAGAATTTACACTACTAGCCCCAGTAAGCAGCCTCATTTCACTGCAATTTCTTCAGAATTGGTTATTATGGCATTTTAAAATTTGCCAGTTTGCTAAATGAACTAGGATCTGACATTTAATTTGAATTTCTTGATTACTTATCAATATTAAAACAGTTTAGATGTTTATCCACCATTGCTTTCTTTCTCATATTAACTCAATATTGAAATTATTTCTCTATTTTTCTATTAATTTCCAAGCAGTTTAAATTACATTTTAATTATATATGTGGAACATATGAAATTGCTTATAATCAAAATTGGTAAATAAAAATGGCAATTTTATATGGTCCAATCTTATATACTACAAGTATTTATCTCAGTTCCTATTTGTCCATCATGCTGATCATTTAAAGTACAAAAGAGCTTTCACATTTATATAATAACATCTATCAGAATTGTTCTTTTATCATTTTTGCTGCAGTATAATACTTAAAAATAACTTCCAACCCTACTCCTACTTATGGAAACATTCACCAACAACATCTCTTACTACCCTTATGGCTTGTATTACTAAGAAGTTAAACTTCAACCCTTCTAGAATTCATATGACTAATGGCATACAAAAGGAGCACTAGTTGTATAGAGGCTAAGAGCCCAGCTGTAACCAAAAGTTCAGTGCTTTGAACCCATCAGCTGCTCTGTGAGAGAAAGATGAGGCAGGCTGCTTTCATAAAGATTACAGCCATGAAAACCCCATGGGGAAGTTCTACTCTGTCCTATAGGGTCACTATGAATTGGGATCTAGTCAATGGCAGCAGGTTTGGGTTCATAAAAAGTATATAAATTTACTTCAACTTTTTTCCTTTCTAAATACTTAGAATATTATCCTAAAACCACACCTTTCATATCGATTTGAAATGCTTACGTAGGAAATTTGTATCAATAAACTTTATCATTGGAAGCTTCCATCACTACTGGTGGGAAAACAAAAAGATATAGTTACTGTGGAAAATAGTTTTGCATTTCCTCCAAAAGTTAAACATAGAATTCCTATATGGAGCAGCCATCCCAATCCTAGGTATATACCCATAACAACTGAAAACAGGACCATAAAAAAATAACTTGTATAGCAATGTTCATTGCAGCACCAATCACAATATCCAAAAAAGTATAAACCACCTAAATATATACATCAATGGATAAATATATATACATGTGATAGAATACTACTAAGTCATAAAGAGAAATGAAGTCCTGATACATGCTACAACAAGGACAAACCTCACAAACATTATGATGGGTCACAAAAGGAATAAGATTATATGATCCCACTGAAGTGAAACAAGCAAACATAGATAGATAAAAATTTATTAATGGTTACCAGAGAGAGACAAAGTCAAAGACAAAGTCAATTATTATAATGGAATGTGCAAAGGCCTGGAGTTAGAAAAACCAAAAGAGAAGAACACGCTCAGGATATCTCAAGCTGAAAGAATTGAGAAAAAAATCTAAGCCTCAAATTGCAATATTGAAAGATTTCATGAGCAATATGTCAAATGATGCATGAAACATCAAAAGAAGATGGAAGGAATACAGAGTCAGTATAATAAAAGAAGTGGTCAATGATCATCTATTTCAGGAGGTGGCATATGATCAAGAACCAATGGTACTGAAGGAAGAAGTCAAAGCTGCACTAAAGGAAGTAGTGAAAAGCAAGGCTACAGGAATTGATGGAATACCCATTGAGATATTTCAACAAACGGATGCTGCACTGGAGGCACTCACTTGGCTATGCCAAGAGATTTGGAAGACAGCTACCTGGCCAACTGACTGGAAAAGATCCATATTTGTACCCATTCCAGAGAAAAGTGAGCCCACAGAATGTGGAAAATATTGAACAATATCATTGATATCACACGCAAGTAAAATCTTACTGAAGATAATTCAAAAACGGTTGCAGCAGAATATTGACAGAGAACTTCCAGAAATGCAAACTGGATTCAGAAGGGGATGTGGAATGAGGGATATCATAGCTGATGTCAGATGGATCTTGGCTGACAGCAAAGAACACCAGAAAGATGTTTACTTGTGTTTTGTTGACTATGCAAAGGCATTCAATTGTGTGATCATAACAAATCATGGATAACACTCAGAAGAATGGGAATTCCAAAACACATAACTGTATTTATAAGGAACCCGCACATACACCAGGAGGCTGTCATTCAAACAGAACAAGAGGATACTGCATGGCTTAAAATCAGGAAGGGAGTGTGTCAGGATTGTGTCTTTTCACCGTACTTATTCAATCTGTATGCTGAGCAAATAATCCAAGAAGCTGGACAATATGAAGAAGAACGTAGTATCAGGATTGGAGGAAGGCTCATTAACAACCTGAGATATTGTTCTGGTTACCGAGTGCTGCTCTGACAAGAATATACCACAAATGGGATGGCCTTAACAAACACTTTATTATCTTACAGTTTGGGAGGCTAGAAGTCCGAGTTCCAAGTGCTAGGCTCTAGGGACTGTGTGACAACCCCTCGACCTTGGGCTTCAGCTCTGCCTCCCCTGGCCCACTGAAGCTGGAGGCATCTCTTGACTCAGGCAGCTACTAGCTCCTGAGGCTAACAGGCCCAAGGTCGACAAATAAAATGGTACAGTCCCAATGTTACCAAACCACAGGCCATTAATTTAAGTCCATTGAAAGTCCCAAGGTCGGCAGAGCATGGCAGGCTGCAGAACAATGACACAGCTACATGCAGGGATCAAGGTGCCATAAGCTAGAGACTCTTCCCCAAGGCTCGTTATACACATGAAACAGACTACATCCCTAAAGCAGCTACACAGCTGCCCACAGTAGATTCCACCATGGAGTTGATTACCAGTCTCATCATGGGGAATACTACATCCAGCTGCGCAGCCATTCAACCAGGCCTAGCCAAGTTGACACACAGACTTAACCACCACAGATAGGCAGATGACACAACTTTGCTTGCTGAAAGTGAGGATGACTTGGAGCATTTACTGATGAAGATTAAAGACTATAGTTTACAGTATGGATTGCATGTGAATATAAAGAAAACAAAAATCCTCACAACTGGACCAATAAGCAGCATCACAATAGATGGAGAAAAGATTGATTTTGTCAAAGACTTCATATTACTTGGTTTTACAATCAATGCCAATGGAAGCAGCAGTCAGGACATTAAAAGACCTATTGCATTGGGAAAATCTGTTGCAAAAGACTGCTTTCAAGTGTTGAAGAGCAAAGATATCTCCTTCAAGACTAAGATGCCTAATCCAAGCCATGGTATTTTCAATTGCCTCATATGCATGTGAGAGCCGGACAATGAATAAGGAAGACCAAAGAACAGCTGATGCCTTTGAGTTGTGGTGTTGGCAAAAAATGCTGAAAGTACCGTGGAGTGCTAAAAGAACTAACAAATATGTCCTGGAAGAAGTGCAGCTGGAATGGTCCTTAGAAACAAGAATGGCCAGACTCTGTCTCACCTACTTTGGTCATGTTAGAAAGAACCATTCTCTGGAGAAGATGTCCTGCTTGGTAAAGTACAGGGTCAATGAAAGAGGGGAAGGTCCTCAACAGGATGGATTGACATGGTGGCTTCAGCAATGGGCTCAGGTATAGTAGGGATCATGAGGCTGGCACAGGACCAGGCAGTGTTTCATTCTATTGTACATAAGGTCACTATGAGTCAGACTACTCAATGGCACATAATAACAACAACAACCAGGGAGGGGGGTAAAATGGTGTCTGCTTATTGGTTAAGCACTATTGAGCTACTAACTGAAAGGCTGGCAGTCTGAACTCAAACAGAGGCATTTCAGAAGAAAGCCCTAGTGATCTACTTCTGAAAGGTCCCACCCCTGAAAACCAATGAACACAGTTCTATGTTGAAACACCTGGAGTCACCATGAGTCAGAACCCACTTGAAAGGAACTGTTTTTTGTTTTGATTTTTTTTTCCTGGTTTTTGTTTTGATTAGGGGACACTGAGTTTCCATTAATGGTGATGAAATAATTTGGGAATGGATAATTTTGATAATTGCACAATGACAAAACTCTCCAATGTCACTGAATTATGTACGTAAAAACGTTAAATCGGTAAATATTTTGTTACATACATTTTTTCCACAGTAATAGAAAAAATCCTATTATTCTGTCCAATTATCTTACTTTTTACATTGAATGTTTCTGCAAACCCCATGTTCAATGAAATTTAAATGCCAGATATTGGGGGGAGGGTGAACTTAACCACAAGGGAAAAAAAAAAAAACAACTCCCTACTGTCGAGTCAGGTCCAACTCATAGCGACCCCTCCTCGGGTATCTGAGGCAGTATCACTACGGAAGTAGATTGCCCAACCTTCCTTCCAAGGAGTGGTGAACCACCAGCCTTCCGGTTAGCAGTCAAATGGC
>NW_006921758.1:863073-864128 GCF_000298275.1 Orycteropus afer afer | reverse complement strand
AGATAGATATAGATATAGATATAGATATAGATATAGATATAGATATAGATATATAAGCTTTATTGGTTTTGTTTCTCTAGAGAACCCAGTCTAACAGATTTGGTACCCAGAGTGGTTCTAGAGAGACAAAATCATAAGGATGAGCTTCCTAAATTGGATCTCCAGTTTGATTAATCTTAAAGACACTAGTGACCCTGTCTCTGTCAATAAAGAGGGCCTTGCTAATCCGTGGCGTGAGGTGGCAACATTAATAAGTGAAATAGCACCACCAATAGATCAGGTACTTGTGAGAAGTGACACTCTGGGTGATCAGATATTTGATACTTTTCTGCAATTTTGTCAGCGTGAGAAGTATAAGGAAGCTGGTTAGTTGGTCCTACTTACACTAGAAAAAGTGGTGAAAGAGTAAGATGAGCTCAGAGCTGCTGAGTCTCGGCTTAAGCACCGCTTAACTGCTTCCAGTTGTGCTATGAAAGATGTCTCATATCTTCTAGTAACAGAGCAGATATTGCTGAAAACCAAACCCAGAGTCTTACTGTAAGGGTGGCTGAATTACAGCACCAATTATATTGCCAACCCAGAATAGTGTCTGAAGTTAAATTGAGGACATTGATTGGGAAAAAAATGGAATCCTGAAACCTGGAATGGAGACACATGGGCAGAAGACAGTCAGGAATCTCAGGGTACGGAGCCTGTAATTGTGTTGAATCTCTCCCATCTGAAGGGATTACTGTAAAGCCATTATCCCCTCCACCTCAGTTTGATGGGATTAGACCAACTGTTCCTGCTGACTCATTGCCTGAAGCAGAGGCCATGGAAGACATTGCTGAATATTCTCAGGAACTTCCCCAACCACCCATTGTTGCTGCTAGACCTATAACTAAAATTAAGTCCAAGAGAGCCCCAAAAGGTGAAATAGAAAGTGTGATTGAGGAGGCGGTATGCCACACCCAAAAAGACCTACTTGATTTTGCTAACATGTACAGACAGAAACCTGGAGAATATGTATGGCAATGGCTACTGAGGGTGTGGGATAATGGTGCAAGGAATGTAAG
>NW_006921758.1:851462-856348 GCF_000298275.1 Orycteropus afer afer | reverse complement strand
CTCTACAATGATTGCTTTGCATCACTAAAGTTGATATTTATTATGAAATAAACTTTGCAACCCAACCTTACCTGTACATAAAATTGAAACACCCAGAAAATAAGCCTAATATTTTCATACTATTCAGATGGATATTAAATATTTGTATGTGGATCATGAAGATAATCAAGTATAATCAGGCAATTAAACAAATAATGTTGAGATGAGAAAAAATTATAAGGATGTAATACCATCAGATATAAATATTCTCCTAACACTTTTAGTAAATTTAGAATTCTCCTAATTTTTGATTAGGAGAAATTTAGATTTCTATTTAGAGAAATTTAGTATTCTCCTAGTACTTTTTCCATGGTATTGTTACTTATAATGTTTCATAAACCTGATAAGACTAAGCTGAGAGTATATCACAAATGAAGCCTACTCAAAACATGCAAGTATACCACTAAAAAATGATCTATGGTGATTTATAAAGAGTCAGAAAGAGTTTAAGAAATATGAATTTATACCAGTCATGCAATGCATGACCCCATAAATTAGTTACTGATTAAAAAATGAAGGATTCCAACACAAAGCAGTAGTCAGAAATCAAATCTACCATATGTTACTAGAAAAAGGTGGATGGAGGTACAGAGCAGGAAAGTTAGTTCCAGTTATGAAGCATCAAGAGCCCTGTATTTGCATAATGATGAATATCAGTGCCTCATTTTTCTTTTTTTTTAAATAATAACCAGGGTTTTGATTTCAGAGGGTCACTGGATTTTACTATGGTCTTTCAATCTTGTTAATTATTACATGTTCAGAGTAATACACATTTTTATCCACAGGTAGCAGACCTCTTTAAAATAAACTTCAATCATATTCAGGTGGGTTTTTTTATTATTTATTTTATTTAAACTGCCATCCACATTAAAATGTAAGACTATGCAGCTCAGAGTTCTCATTAATGTTGTACAATTTAGTTGATAGATTTGTCAACAAAGTGGTTCATTCTCAAAGGCCAGTGAACCTTGTCAGGATAAATGCCTTAAAAATTGTGTATTGCAGGGTAATCTTTAATTATACAGAACTCACTTGACAATTTGCACTATATTGGGATTATTTTCCTTTTTCAAGCAATAAAGAGTTTTACTTTCTAGATTAGGGTAACTGAGAAAAAAAAGTGACAGGATTTGATAAATAAAGCAAAGAGCTTATTTATTTGGAAGGAAAAGAGAAAGGTGACCAAAAGTCTTATATAAATAAACACCACTAAGGATCACAAATTATTAACTGGCTAAATAAAGCAAATAACTCTAAATGCAGTGACATTTTAAAAGAATGTTAACACAGAAGGAGATAAGCAAAACGAAAATAACCCCCACCAATGACATAACTAAGCACTTGCCTTAACTTACCTCCACAAAATTTTGGATTTACAATATCTATGTGAAGTTCTTCAATTTTGTTGTGTTATTCTTGGTCAATGCAATATAAAATTGCAATTCAGCTCAGTCTTTTTGAAGGTATTGTTGATATGTTCCAAGGACTTTTAGTGTGGAGATATATTTCAAAATAGATGTAACTAAAAAACCCATAAGTCTGTATTTCTCAACACATTTTACTTCTATTCATCGTAATAGTAACACCTAATATATTTTATTATACTTCTTAGAATAATACCACTGGGAAGAATAAATATTTATTTCACTATCCTATTATTCTTAATACCCAATGTAAGAAATTCTTAGAAAATATCATAAATTAGTTTACCTTATTTGAAATATGAATCAGTTTAATTTACATTATTTGCCACCATGCTTTCCTTATGAAAATACAACACACCAATAAAGTAATAAAGAAAACCTATGATAACTATTTACTGTTTAAACATTCACATATTATAAAATATAGTATAATTTGAGAAAGCTACAAATTTATAAGGTAGAAACCTGTCAGAGAAGGAAAATTCAAGTATTTTCCACTAATAGGGATAGAAAACTTACAAGACCATGGAAAACAAGACAGTCCCACTGAGTTCAGCCTCTTACAGTCTTCACTGTATTATCTTGGATTGATACTCCTCCAGTAGGGGCTATGAATTTCAACCAGGACTTCAGAACCAGTTCATTTCAGTTCAATCCCCTGCTGAGAATTTGCATCTCAACCCTAGATATATTGAATCAAAATCCATAGTTTAACAAGATCCCCAGGTAACGCTTATCTACACAAAAGAATCACCTAGGCATCTTGTTAAACTATGGATTCTAATTCAGTATAACTGGGGTGAAAATGTAAATTCTCAGCAGGTGTTTGAACCAAAAGGAACTAGTTGGAAGCTCTAATTTCAGCTTTACTGGGCACTGTATCCTAAGAGTTGCAGTAGTGTAGTAGTTAAGGCATATTGGCTGCTAACCCAAAGATAGGTGTTTCAAACCTACTACCCACTCTGTGGAAGAAAGAAGCATCAGTATGCTTCCATAAAGATTTACAGCCTTGGAAACCCAGTGGGGGTCACTATGAGTCAAATCGACTGGAAGGCGGTAAGTTTGGTTTTTGGTTTTAGTCACTATATGCAAAAGCAGATGTTTCAGTTTTCATTCCTACAAGCACTGTACAAGAGTTGCTGTTGCACTACATCCTAGCCAACACTTACAATTCCTGGATATTTTAGTTTTCCTCCATGAAACATGGATAATAAGATTTCATTATGAGTTTGATTTGTATTTCCTGACTACTACTTTGGTTAAAGACTATTTCATATGCTAATTAGACATTTGGATTTCTTCTTTTGCCCAGTTTTCTATTGGCTTGTGAAAATTTGTCTCATTGATTTGTGAAAGTTTAAAAAAAAAAAAAGAAAAGAAACCTATACGGGATACCGTTTTTGAAAGTTATATACGTTACAAATTTATTCTAGGACTCCATGCCACTTTATTTCATTCTTCTTCTAGTGCCTTCTGATAAACAAAGGAGCCCTGGTGGTACAGTGGTTAAGCACTTGGCTTAACTAAGGTGGGTGGTTCAAGCTCACCAGCCACTCTGTGGGAGAAAGATGTGGCAGTCTTCTGTAAAGACTAGAGCCTTGGAAACCTTTTGGGGTAATTCTGAGTCCTATCGTGTTGCCATGGTCAGATTCCACTCAACAGCAAGGGGTCTGATAAACTAGTTTAATGTAGGATGTGTCCTTTTTGTCTTAAGAAATTCTTCTCTATTCCCAAATTATAAAATTATTCTCCTAGATTTTGTCATAGGAGATTTATTGTTTTCCTTCTGATATTTTGACCACTTGACTTTATTATTTGTGTGTGTTATTATGTAGGAATCAAATTTCATTTCTTTTCCATGGATAATCAATTTTTCTAGTACCATGTATTCAAAATTCTGTCATCTCTATACTTCTTTGAAGGATCACCATTCTGTGACTTTCTCCATTATCACCATCATCTCAATTCTGTTCCATCTTGCTACTTGTCTATCCCTGCAACAACGCACACTTGATTAATGTTGTTGTGGTTGTTGTGTGCCGTCAAGTTGGACCCGACTCATAGTGACCCTTCCTTGGGTTTTTGAGGCAGTATCACTATGGAAGTAGATTGCTCCATCTTCCTTCCAAGGAGTGGCTGGTGCATTTGAACCACCAGCCTTCTGGTTAGCAGTCAAGTAGGTCAAGACCCCATACCCAGTTGTGCATTTTGAAGAGTATCTTGACTATTCCTTGTCTTTTTCTTTTCAGAAATCTACTTGTCACATTACACACACACACACAGAGAATTTCTGAACAAAACAGCAAAAACAAAACAACCACTAATTGATAGTGATTATTTTGTACTTGCAAATCAACTTAGAAGTAATGGATATAAAATTGTGTCTTTCAGACCATGAACATGATATATCTCATCATTTTATTTCAGTCTTAAAAAAAACATTTCATAATAAAGTTTCACAGTATTTCCTATAGAGGTATTGTTAGTCAGTGTTGAGTTGAATGCTAATGCACAGTAAAGACAAACCAAACCCACTGCCACCGAGTCAATTCCCACTCAAGACGGCCCTTTAGGACAGGGTAGGACTTCCCCACAGGGTCTCCAAGCCTGTAAATCTTTACAGAAGCAGATTGCCTCATCTTTCTCCCCCAGAGACTGTTGGGTTCAAACTACCGACCTTTTGGTTAGCAGCCAAATGCTTTAGCAAGAACATCACTAGAGGTCCTTCAACACATGATAATCCTATGCAAAACACTGCCCAGTCCTGTACCATCCACATGATTAGGTATAGATCAGATTGTTAGGATCCATAAGGTTTTTACGGGCTGATTCTGGGAAGCAGATCACCAGGTCTGTCCTCATATTCCATCTTCATCTGGAAACTCCAATGAAACCTGTTTATAGCAACATCCAAGCCTCCAATGACAGAAGAATGATGATTGTGCATGAAGTGTACTGGCTGGGAATCAAATAGGGTCTCCCTCATGGAAGGTGAGAATTCTACCACAGAACCACCACTGCATCATAGAGGTAGGTACTGCACATCTCTTCTTACAAGGTATTAGGTAAAATCTCAAAATAAGAAATTGAAATGGAAAAACAGTTTTTAAGTTTTATATTCATAACAGAATATTTTATTCAAACAATCATAACCAGTAGAGCTGAATATGTAAAATGAATGAAAGTTAATGGTACTGTTTGGGAGGGCTTGGAACCCCACCCCTTGGTCTCCAATGAACAGTGTGAGATCAGCTGTTTGCAATGGTTGCTGATGTTCTTTCCCCTGTAAATATACTTGTTAGGACAGTGGTATCACTTTCTTCAAACTCTATTCAATTATCATACTCCCTTCATTCTCTTACAGTTTGAGATTCTCTATGATCCACTGCAGTGAAGTAAATTACTTAGTATGGCTTTTCTACC
>NW_006921758.1:848987-850872 GCF_000298275.1 Orycteropus afer afer | reverse complement strand
AAGAGGTCAAAATATGTGGCCTCGTTGCCCTTTTTGCATCCACCAAAGATCCTTTGACTGATTCACCTTTCCATCCCTTATGTTGCTTACCTCAGTAGGAAAAAGTAAGTATTTCCTGAATGAAATTTTCAGGATACTATGAGATCTAAAAAAATAACTTGGTTGGGAGCTCTGGTGGAGTAGTGCCTAAGGCTTTGACTGCTAACCATAAGGCTGGTGGTTCAAACCCACCAGCTACTCCTCAGAAGGCAGTAGGGTCATCTACTTCTATAGAAATACCATCTCAGAAACCCAAGGAAGGGTCTCTATGAGTTGCAATCAACTGGATGGCAGTGAGTTAGATAAAAGTTAATGGTGATACATTAAAAATACAGTTGGTTTCTATCATTTTGTATGCATTAACATTGCTAAACTCTTATTTACTATCATAATCCAATAAAAATTGTTGTTTATTTTTCAGCCGTAATAACTTTATTTCCTTATCTTTCTTTACGTCATTGGCTAGGACCTCCATAAACATGCTAAACAGCAGTGGTGATAACAAATATTCTGGTCTCCTTGATCACAGAATAAAAGCTTTCAACAAGGAGTTCTGGTAACATGGCGTACTAGGCAGAGAGACTGCACAGACCTCCTTCAACAACAAAAAGGGAAACCAATTAACACAGACAAAGAAGATAATGTTGGACCCCTGAGCCTTGAAGGGAAGGATACAGAAGTGGACTAAACCCCAACTAGCAGAAGAATTTGCATGAAAACACCAAAAAAGAAGACATACAGAGCTGCAGTCTGGCAGTGATCCTGAGCGATGCCTGATAGCATAGACAGCTTGGAGAGTGCCAAGTGGTGGTAGGACCTAAGAATTAACCTAAAATTCAGCCCTGCTAGCCAAGGACAGCACAGAGGACGGCTCTCGTGGCTGGAGAATAAATGAAGAAGGCAAAGAGAAAGGTGGGCTGAGCTGTGGACTTTTGCATGTCCAGAGACTGCCAACAATTTGAATGTTTACAAGGGGCTTCACCATTTTGGATATTTAAAGAGACAGCACTCTCTCAGATTCCAGGGGCTGAAGAGCAGGTTCTACTTGCCAGCAACCCCAAGAACACTCTGGACATGCAAGACTGAAAAGGTGGGACATTCCTCCTGTTACACTTATACCCCACACCTGCTTGGTAAACAGAGGTCCTACCATCGCCCACTCCCACCCACTTTCTGGGCCCGCAAGAACTCTAACCCAGTCTGTGTGCTGAGATGGAGCCTGGGTACCCTGCCCTGTCTTCCATCAATTTTTTTTCTCTTTTTTTCTTCTTATTTTCTCCCCCCCTCCCTTTTTTCTGGTATTTAGTTTGCTTGTATTTGTCTGTTTTAAAACTACTATTATTATTAATACTTTTGTCCATTTTACTATTATTTTTTATTCTTCCCCTCCCAGATCCTAGTTTTCAGCTTTTTTGCTTTTCCCTGTTCCTGGTTGAAATTTTTTCTTTTTTTTAATTTAATTTTATTCCCCTTTTTTCTCATGGTTAACCCCATTCCTTGTGGGTTTTTTTTTTTTGTTTTTTTGCATTTTTCCCATTTTTTTTATTATTGTCCTTCTCTACCTTTCTTCTCTTAATGACCTATCCCGAGACATTGCAGATTTTCTTGTTTTTTTCTTCTTCTTTTTCCGTTTTTTCTTTTTTTGGTTACTGTTCCTGTGTGATTATATGGTGTGTTTTTTGTCCATGTGCTTTTAGTTTTTTGATCATTATTCAATTGTAATTTTTGTCTAACTGAGTGGGAGACAGCAACAGTCCCCATAAGACACAACTACACCCACACCTCCTGCAACTTCACTTACTGAGCAAGAGCCACTTCCTCCTTCTCCACCAATGGGCCAATGATA
>NW_006921758.1:839656-843375 GCF_000298275.1 Orycteropus afer afer | reverse complement strand
AAGGACAAATATTGTATTAGTCCATTATTGTAAAAGTTAAGGAAAGGTTTATCTATAGAAGGAAATTTTCTTTGTTGGTTACCAGGCGTGGGAGGAGAGGGGAGAGGAGGGAATGCTGTTAGATAGATAAAAATAAGTATTAATTTGGGTGAAGAGAAGGGCAGTGTACCAAATGTGAGTGACCAATATGACACCAATGTGGATGAGAAAGACATAGAGAATTATATGGGAGGTACACACAACAAAGATAAACCCTTTTGCACATACAGTACTGCATTGTCAGGAAAGGCAAACGGGTATACAGGTGGATAGATGGGTGGAGAGGCTGACATTAGGTATGTCTATGAAGTGGGGAGTGTACCCAAGACCATCTATAGGGTTGGCAAACAATGGCCCTACAACTGCATTTGTATGATCTGAATTCCCAGGTGTATAGTAGAGCTGAAAAGACACAAGGTTGTAGTCACTTGTTGGTCACTGCCAGCTATCCAGAGGAACTGAGAAATTGAACCTGTAGGCTCAGGACCATAGTCACAGGAGACATCAAGCTCAATTGGCATAACATTGTTCCACCTCTTACTTTGGCAAGTAGCGAGTGGGATCTTAAAAGCTTGCAAGCTGCCATCTAGATTCAACATGGGTCTCTCCTCATCCAGAGCAAAGAAGAATGAAGAAAACCAAAGATTCATGCAAAGAATTAGTCCTAGCGATGGGTACACCATGTGATCTGCAACCTATATGACTATGAGATCAGAAGAACTAGATGGTGCCTGGCTGCATCCTACACAGATGGGATCTATGTAGGAGATCCTGGATAGAGAGGGAGTACAATGTGGAAGAAAACTCAAAATCATTTGGAAAAATAAGAAGGGGGGGGACAAGGTTTGCTGGTCTGATAGAACCTGGTGGAACCACTGAGACTATGGTCCCTAGCTGCCCTTCAGGTCTAGAATTGATCCCACACCTATGGCTTCCAGCCAAACAAAAAGACAGGCATAGGAGTTGAACATTTACCTGAGGTACATACTCCTCGGAGAGAACAATCATGGGAGAAAGAAGAGCTGTTTATGCACAGGGATACAGCTCAGGGGGCAGGGGTACATGGAGGGATGGACACAGGGAAGAGGTGAGTGTCGGGAGGAAGTGGGAGGGGAGCTGTTGCATTGTGATGAACTGTGGTCAATGTCATGAGACAAAGTGTATGTGAACTACTGTATGGAAAGTGAATTTGCTCTGTAAATTTTCACCCAAATCACAATTAAAAAAAAAAAAAAAGTTTATGGCCCTTATAAAATGAGTTAAAGGTTGTTACTTCTTTTATTTTCTAAGAAAACTTGTGTAAGATTAGACTTATTTCTTCCTAGAAGGCATGGTAGAATTTGTCTGTGAAGCTCTCTAAGTCTGTAATTTTCTTTGTGGCAAGATTTTAGATTACTGAATTAAATTTCTTCAGGAGTTATTCAGGTTCTCTTTCCTTTTTGAATAAGCTCTGCTTAGTCCAATATTGTAAAAGTCAAGGAAATGTGTATATATGGAAGGAAATTTTCTTTGTTGGCTACCAGGGGTGGTTAGGGAGGGGACGGAACACTGTTATTCAAAAAGTCCTATTTTTCTAAGAATTTGTCCATCATCCCAAGTTTTCATATTTACAGACATAAAGTTATTCATGGGGAGCTCTGGTAGTGTAGTGCCTAAGGCACTTTTGACTGCTAACCAGAAGGCTGCTGGTTCAAACCCAACAGCCACTCCTTGGAAGGAAGATGGGGCAATCTACTTCCGTAGTGATACTGCCTCAGAAACCCAAGGAGGGGTCAACTACGAGTCGGGTCTGACTCAACGGCACACAACAACAACAACAAAGTTATTTATAATGTTCCTTATCACCTGTTTAATATCTGCACACCTGTGGTAATGCCTTCTTTTCCATTTTTTTTTTTTTATTTTTATTGTGCTGAGTGAAAGTTTACAGAGCAAACTACTTTTTCATTCACAGTCCCTACACATTGTTTCATGACACTGTAATCCCTACAGTGTAACAGCCCTCTTCCCACTTCCTCCCTGTTCCTTACTTCCATTCATCCTTTACCACCCCTTCCTGTTTTCTGAGCTTCATCCATAGGCAAAACCTGGTCTTTTGATTTCATGAGACTGATTATTCTAAGGAGTGTGTACCCTTCTAGTATTATTGTTACCTATGGTCTTGTTTATTATTTGCCTAAAAGTTGAGCCACAGGGTGAGTTCAGTTCCAGGTTTGAAAGGTAACTAAGGGCCACCATTTTGTGTCTTTTACATTTTTGAAGTTGGTTATTTGACTTTTGTCATACTTTTTTTGCCCAGTTGCAACAGATGATTGGAAAATTTATTCATTTTTTTCCCCAAGATGCAATATTTGGCTTTAATGTTCCTTTCTTTTATGTGATTATTTCCCATATCATTACATTTGCTCTTACTTTAATTAATTTTGTACCCCTACTTCCTTGATTTTTATTGTTCTTTTTATAACTTCTGGAGATGAATGTTTGGCCTAAATGTCCTTGTAAATACTACTTAGCAGCACTTCACAATCATAATATATAGGATTCTCATTATTGTTTAGTCTAAAATATTTTACTTCCATTGCGATTTCTCATTTTTGAAACATGGTATCTTTTCTAGCTGTAATTTTGTTATTCATTTCCAGCTTAATTTCATTGCAGTATGATTTAAATTCTTTTAAAATGATTGAAACCTAATTTATAATTCAGCATATGATCAATTTTTGTAAATGTCCCATGTGTGCTTGAAAATAATGTGAATGTTGCAGGTGTATGCAAGGTTCTATCTATGATCATGAGGTCAAGTTTTATAATCTTGTCTATCAAATCTACATCCTTACTGATTTGTTCTATCTTGTTCTATAAATTACTAAGAGAAGAGGATTAATATCTACTGCTATTGTAGATCTGTTTATTTCTGCTTGCTGGTCTGTCAATTTTTTCTTAATATATTTTGAGGTTATGTTATTAGGGGCACTTAGATTTAAAATTAGTCTATCTTCCTATTGAATTGAAACTTCAATCATTTGTAAAGTGACTTCATCTCTAGTAATGCTTTGGGCTTTAAAGTCTATTTTGTTTAATATTAATATAAATACTCTAGTGTACCTGTGATAAGTATTTTGATTGTATATTGTTTTCCATTTTTATTTACCTTTTACACATGAGAAATCTGAGGCATAGCAGTTAAGTAACATATTCAACAACACAGAGGTAATAAACAGTATAGTCAGGAACTGAACCCAGTCTGGCTCCACAGTCCGTACTCCTAACCATTATGCATCTCTTATAAGTTCCAAAGTGTGAAGTCAGCTTAGGCTGAGACAAAAAAAAAAAGGTGTTTTCTTACTGTAATTTCTACAAGAAATTTCTCACAGATTTATACCTAATGGTGAGCTTTCACTGAGCTAAGTTAAATTCTCATTCAATACCTAATGTAAAAATAATACTTCAAAATAAAGTATTTTTAATGTAAAATTGTAATGCTTAACCTCATTTAAGAAAACTGAGTCTATAATGTTTTTCTCTTTACTCTTGAAAAAAAAAGAATACCAGAAACTTTCACGTGGATCCAAAAAAAAAAAAAAAAACTCACTGCTGTCAAGTCCATTCCATTCATAGCGACCCCTCCTTGGGCTTCTGAGCTGGTATCTCTAAGGAAGTAAATTGTCCGATCTTCCTTC
>NW_006921758.1:799312-839531 GCF_000298275.1 Orycteropus afer afer | reverse complement strand
CCTTGGGTTTCCGAGGCAGTATCACTACGGAAGTAGGATTGCCCAACCTTCCTTCCGAGGAGTGGCTGGTGGCTTTGAACCACCAGCCTTCTGGTTAGCAGTCAAGTGCCTTAGACACTATGCTACGGTTAGCAGTAGCCAAATGCCTTAGGCACTACGCCACCAGAGCTCCTTTCGTGTGGCTCTACTGAGGGGGAAATCTCATTTCAGTCAGACTTTAGGAAAAACAGCAGAAAAAGGTGAGTACTGGGCTTTTTCATCTCTCCTTCGAGAGATACATGTATGCACTTATATAAGCCTTTTGGAATCCCACATTTATATTTATCAAATTATTAAATTATGCTTACAGGTAAAAATATATAGAAAATTAAAATTTCTTATGATTGTATTATTTCGTATACTATCTTTCAGCTGTTTTTTTTTTTCCTGTTAATTTTTTTATGTTTGTAATATATACACATAAAGAGTGGGTACAACTGTTAATTGCTTGGCTGCTAAGTGAAAGGTCAAGAGTTTGAACCTAACAGAAGCTCCAGAGGAGAAAATACCTGATGATCAGTTCCTGTAACGATTACAGGCTAGAAAACCCTATGAGGCAGTTCTACTCTGTTATGTGGAGTTGTTATGAGTCAAAATCAACTCAGACAGCACCTAATAATAGCACCAATACATACATATAGGTGAATATATGCATGTCTGTGTGTACACACACAAATTTGGAGATACATTGTATCTACAGTGTGAATTCTAAACTTGCTTCATTTAACATTTCATCATATACAATGTCATGTGTCTTTAAAAATTCCTTTAAAATATACTATTGGCTGCATAATATTTATTATATAAAATTACTCAACTTTATTTCACCACTGGTCTACTGCTAAGCATGTCAGTCAAGCTCAAGTTCTTCTCATCATCAATATATGGAAATGTACAACTTTTACATAAATTTTGTCTCCTTCTTTGATTATGTCATTAAATTAGTCTTCTGGAAGTAAAGGTGGCAGACATTGCTGGTTAACACCTAATTCCCAGTCTCTTATTCTTCCATTGTAAGAACTCCCTAGTACTTGCCCTTTCAGAATAAAAATTGCATTTCTTAGTCTCTTTTGCAGGAAGGCACGATAGCATGGAATTAAGTAGAATGGGTGTGTGGACTTTTTTTAGAAGATGTCCTTAAAGAAAGTAGGCATGCTTTTCTCCTTTTAATATTTCCTTCATGTTTGCTGGCATATGAACATTGTTGTTATTGTTGTTATGTGCCGTCGAGTCGGCCCCGACTCATAGCAACCCCTCCTTGGGTTTCCAAGGCAGTATCACTACAGAAGTAGGATTGCCCAACCTTCCTTCCGAGGAGTGGCTGGTGGGTTTGAACCGCCAGCCTTCTGGTTAGCAGTCAAGTGCTTTAGCCACTATGCTACCAGAGCATATGAACATACTAACTAGAAAAAACATTTTAAATATTTCAAAATACTATGTGAAAGTCATGTGTTCAAGAGTAGCAGATCAAAATATGAACAATCTTTTTCTCTGATGACTGTGGAGCCAACCAACAAGGTCTGAATTGCCTAAACAGACTTTATATACAATAACAATAAAATTATATATTGTTTGTATGTTTTTCATAGTTGTGCTAAAATACACCTAAGATTCACCAATATTAACCATCTTACAATGGAAAATTCAGTAGCACTGAGTACATTCACAATATTCTGCAACTGTTAACCACTACCCAATTCCAGAACATCTGCATCACCCAGAAATAGTCGTGAATCCATTCATCAGTGAGTTTATCCCTTCCTCCACGATTATCTGTCAACCAACACTGTTCTGTTTTCTATCTTCATGGCTTTACCTATTCTGGATATTTCATATACATGGAATCAAAATTCTTTATGTTTAAACTGTTATTGTGGGATATTTGCAACCTAATTTTATCCAAATGAATAGAATAAAAATCTTACAAAGAATATTTTTAAAACATTTAAAGCTCTTAACAGAAATTGCCAAATCATGTCCTAAAGAAAGGTCAACAAATACCATGTTTTTCTGAGCATTACTAAAAGTTCCCATCATCTCATATTCTTGTTAAAATACTTTTATTCAAAACTATTTTTTTAATATTTTGATAGTAAGGGAGAGTAACTTTGCATTTTTTAATTTGCTTTCCATATTAGAAAACATATTCCTCAATAATTATTTGTTTTGATATACTGCTACTTTCAATTAAGATTTTAGCATTTTTATAACAACTCTGTACATATGATGTTTGCTATATTTATCAGAAATATCAGTCCTAGTTTCTCGTTTGCCTTTTAATTACATTTGTACTGTGTTTTTGCACAGAAGTTTCATATTTGTAATAATTAAAGTGTGATTTATTCTACTTTTTGTTTGAATAAAATTCTAGTATTTACTATATCTTCATATATATATGTGTGTATGTGTGTGTGTGTATGTATATAAATAGTTTCATTTGTCTATAAATATATGAAGCTGTATTTGTAAGTACTTAAACAACACTATAGAAACCAAAACCTAAAACCACTGCCATCAAGTCAATTCTAACCCATAGCTTAGCCCCACTGGGTTTCTGAGGTGGTAAATCTTTAAGGAAGTAGACTGCCCAGTCTTCCTTCTGTGGAGTGGCTGGTGGGTTTGAACTGCCAACCTTCCTGTTAGCAGTCAAATGCCTTAGGCACTGTACCACCAGTTGTTGTTGTTGTTGTTTGCCGTCGAGTCAGCCCCAACTCATAGCGACCCCTCCTTGGGTTTCCGAGGCAGTATCACTTCGGAAGTAGGATTGCCCAACCTTCCTTCCGAGGAGTGCTCCTGTTAAATACTATACAGGTTTATTAAAAAGTCAGTCATTAAAGAATTAACAACTACTATTGATCCTAAGGAGAGCTCTGGTAGCATGGTGCCTAAGGCACTTTACTGCTAACCAGAAGGCTGGCAGTTCAAACCCACCAGCCACTCCTCGGAAGGAAGGTTGAGCAATCTACTTTTGTAGGGATACTGCCTCAGAAACCCAAGGAGGAGTAGCTATGAGTCCGGTCTGACTTGACAGCACATAACAACAACAACAACAACAACAACAAGGATGTTTACAAATACATAAATATCTTGAAATTCTAGAGGCTTAAGTTATAAGATGTTAAGAGTGGATTATGAACAAAAAAGTTTTACGTCATTATGCAAGACCACCTGTACTTTGTTTTAGGTACTGTTTTGGTTACTTAGTGCCACTCTGACAGGAATATACCACAGATGGGACAGCTTTAACAAACAGGTGTTTATTCTCTTATTACAGTTTTGGAGGCTAAAAGTCCGAGTTCAAAGTGCCAGGCTCTTGGGGCTGGGTGAAAGCCCCTTGACCTTGGGCTTCAGCTCTGCCTCTGGCTCCCGGCCCACTGAAGTAGGAGGCTTTCTTCACTCAGGCAGCTGCTGGCTGCTGAGGCTGACAAACCTAAGGTTGACAAGTAAAAAGACACAGTCCTGATGTTGCCAGACCACATGTCAGGCCATTAACTCAAGTCCATTGACAGCTGGAAGATCCAGTAGGGCATGCCAATCTACTAAATGAAGATCCAGCTACACGCAGGGTTCAAGTGTGCCAAAAAGCAAGAGACCTTCCTCAAAGCTGCTTCTTATACACTGAAAGCAGACCACATCCCCAAAGCAGCTCCTCAGCTACTCCAGCAGATTCCACCATGGAACCAATTGCCGATCTCACCATGGGGAATAACTATACTCAGCTGCCCAGCCACTCAACAAGTCCCAGCCAAGTTAAAAACAACCTCAACTACCACAGGTACAACTACAAGGAGAATTCCTTTTCAATCCTAATAGGGATAAACCTCTTCTAAAGAACAAGATCCCTTACTTCCAATCACCCACATTATGACACAGGATTATAGGATTTTCAGCTCTAGCTCCACAGTCAAACTTTTAATTCACATCACCAAGAGCAGAATGTCTTTTTAAAAGACAAACAAGCATTTCATACACGCATACACAGGTAGATATCCACTAAGTTTTTCTACTAAGCAAACCGGAAAGTATCTGTTTGGCCTCAGCAAAACTGCATTTTTCTATATGTGTTTATAGAAACATATCCTGGAATACTTTAGACCAAACCCAAACCAAACCCACTGCATAGAGTAGGTTTTGACTCATATTGACCCTATTGTACAAAGCAGAACTGCCCCCTAGGGTTTCCAAGGCTGTAAATCTTTACGGAAACAGACTGCCTTATCTTTCTCCCATGGAGCACCTGGTGTGTTTGAACCACCAACATTTTGGTTAGGAGTGGAATGCTTTAACAACTATGCCACAAAAGCTCCAAAATGCTTAATAGGCTATGGAAATTTTTCTAAAATCTATGAGCTACCCATTGTAACTGAAAATATTTATTTGCAAAAAAGTAACAATAAATATTTTTCAAAACATTTTTCAGTGGAGGCAATAAAAGCTTTTGCAACTTCAAGAAAAGTGTATCTCATTAAAAGGGAAAAGAAATGAAACGTTCCCATCATCTACCAATTTAGAGATATTATGTTCATGATGAGCCTCAAAACTATAATTATAAAGCCAGTTGTCAGAATATAATATTATATATTATACTTGTATATGCACAGGCTCTGCATATTTTTACTTATAAATTAAAAAAAAGTTGAAGTTATGTACATTTTCATATTTGTGATTTAGCAAATATAGTAATCAATTTTTCAAATGTATATATTATGTGTTTTATGAATATACCTTTTTCCTACCCAGTACAGTGCCAAAACTCTCTGTTCAGTTTTCAGAATCTTGCAAACAGATTCAAACAGGAACCATGTCATCTGCAAGAGGAATGCTGGAAAAAATCAAATGAGATCATTAACAGTGCATTGTTTCTTTTTAGTAAATATATCAACATACTATTCTTAAAAGCAGATGTTTCCTAAGATTTTAAAAATGTTGTATTTTATGGAAAAAAAAAACATTACTTAATAGCACCAGAATCAATGCAAAAACTTAAACTCCTTAAAAGTTCTTCATTTGGTCTAATTTTCATGTCAAATCTTGTTGTTGTTTTAGGACTGGCTACATTTAGGTGTCTTGTTTCTCAAGAAGGATTTATGAGAGGTCCTCAAGTGTCCTCTTAGATTCCTTCCTTGAATCCATTCAAATGTAAGACAGCAATGGTCAACACAATAACTGGTGGCAGCCATTCAGATGCCTATCCACTCAGATTCCCTGCTATATATCTCTTTGATTGCACTGCCTGGCTTAACTTCAGAAATACTGCTCTTGCCACTCTCAAGAGTAAATAAAACTCTGGCTTTGTTTCCAGTTTCCCCAGGCTGGACAAAAATGGCCCCTGGCAACCAGCTGAAATGCCCAAACACCAGACTTAAAAAAGGAGGGAACCCAGATACAGTGGCTGTGACAGTCTGGGTTCCAGCTCAGTCTCTTCACTACCAGTTCCATTTGTAAAACTGAATAATGCTTCAGTGTTCGTCTTTAATATGCCATTGCTTATTCAGTTGTTTAGGGTTTTATTTGTTTGTTTGTTAATATTTCACTGTGTTTTAGGTAAAAGTGTGCATAGCAAATTAGGTTCCCATGTAACATCTTCTACACAACTTGTTCAACGACATTGGTTACATTTTTCATAATGTGTCAACAGCATTCCTGTTATTTCCATGCTTTTTGTTTTGTTCCCATTAATTCCCTGCCCCTTCTTAATGTCTCATCTTTGTGTTAGAATAAACGTTGACAGTTTGGTTTCAGATAGTTGATTATTTAAGGGAGAACAGCACTAACAGCTGATACTGTTTTTGTTATACTCCAATCTACTATTTAGATGAAATGTGTGACCACTGGGAATGACCTTAGTTCCATGGTCAAAAGGGAGCTTAGGGAAATAATCTCAGGGGGTTCTCTAAGCTTATTCAGTTTTGATCACAAGTTTTATGGCATTAACAAACAGTTTTAAGTTTCCTGGAATCCAGATTTCTGGGATTCATGGAGTCAGAATAACCCACCCAGGCCATTGCCCCTAGATATTCTTTTGAACCTTGAGTCTTGAAGAGACTTGTTTCTAAAAGTCACCTTTGAGTTAAATAATGGTCTAGATAAACTAGTAAAGATCATTTTGCCTTGTTGTTGTTGTTGTTATGTGCCGTTGAGTTGGCCCTGACTCATAGTGACCCCTCCTTGGGTTTCCAAGGCGGAATCACTACAGAAGTAGGATTGCCCAACCTTCCTTCCAAGGAATTGCTGGTGGGTTTGAATCGCCAGCCTTCTGGTTAGCAGTCAAATGCCTTAGGCACTATGCTACCAGAGCTCCTTAGATATTATATATACTCCTTTGAATAATCAGCTGTGTGTCAGTTCCGAGAATGAGAGACTCCAAAGGTCACATTAGAGCTAGGTTTTAGGGTAAATCAGAGATTATTTTAATGTTCTACAAGACAATGCTGCATGAAATCCTCCCTGACCACAAATTGTTTTATCAGTTTTGCTCTAGCCCTTCTTCCATGGCAACGAAGACGAAACAGGTTACAAAAATCTCTGGAGGTTCTCTCAACTTTAGAACTTTTTGACTCCATAGTCAAAATGTTACCCCTATTTGCAAATTGTATATTAAATAAACTTCAATCAACTTCTATTATTGGCATAATATGACTTTTGTTTTAACAAAATTTGAGTCATTTTATTACCACACTCTACCTTCCCAGAGCATGATTGGTAGAAAGAGATTTTGCTTCATTCCATTATTAGAACTTTTGTTAACAACATAGAGATCCAAAAGTTACCATGTTGAAAAAGAGAAGAATCTACATTTCATTAGCTCATTAATTACTCCATTGGAAAGTATCAAAAAAATGAGAAAAATTACCATTAAAAATTTTGAACATTTGATATTATGCTGCTGAAATAAGATAAAGGCTGGACATAATCTGCTGATTATAAAAAAATAATTTATTTTCATTAAAACTTATACTAAAAAAAATCCACTTCAAATTCTAACACTATTTTGTTTCAGTCATGTGAAATGCCACATCTGATCAAACATGACAACCATAGTAGAATTTACTCAAAAATGAAAGGAGATATTTTGTCATATCATCAATTTGGGCAACACAGAAATTCACAGGTGGTATTTTACCCACAAGAGGGAGCCTGCATTTTTATATTTTTGTTACAGAAGTTGAAAAACATGAAAATATGAAATTTTAAAAATGTTGTGGATATAATAATTTGATGTGAGGAAAGGTTTTGAGATAACCAGATTTCAATTGGCGTATTTATCTTCAACCATAACACATGTCAGAAGACGGGAAAGGTAATTGGAGTTTTTAGAAATTTCATACCTACATTATAATTTTTTTTTAAAAAATAGAATAACTGAGGATGTAGCTGCCAAAGCAATCTATGAGCAAATTCCTTTCAGGTGGAGGTGGTATTGACACAAGTTATGTGAAGTTGACTAAAGTTACTACATGTGTTTTGCATCTGAACTGACTTATATAAAAATAAAATGATATTTTATTCATCCTCTTATGAGAAAACTGTACAAACCAATAATTTTCTATGTATTTACAGAATAAGAAAAACCCTATTTTGAAAACTACCACAATCACCATTCTCTCTATTATCATTTAACTTGTCTAAAAAAAGTTAGATTAACGTGACACCATGATGAACTTTCCTAGAGTTGAGAAAAAAATAATCATCATCTTTTTAACCTAAAAGTTTGAGTCCCACAAATCTATAATCTCCCTAAACAATATCTTAAATTGCTCTAAATACATATGCTCTGGGTTTTGTGAAAATGTGACAACCATAGTAGAATTTACCCAACAATGAAAAAGAGATATTTTGTCATATCATATACTCGACAGTTTTTTCATCAACATAAAAACTGCCTTATGGAAACATAATTTTTGCAACAGTTATCGCCCCAGAATGATCTGCTCTGCCCATTTAGAGACACGGCAATAACTGAGCTGAAATCCATTGTTTTACCACTGTACTGTGTGAAAACTGAAGATGATAAGAGTTCTGCTCTTTTCCCGCAGGGTCCTCTTCTAAGTTCCTAAGAGATATGACCAGGTTAAGAAGTTGGGGAAGAAGGGGTTAATCACTTCTGCTCTTCCTTCTAGAATTCCAACCCACCTAATAAATCACTGCTTTCCCCCAACTAGGGCTGTGAATCTAATGGACCTAAAATCAATACCTTATAAATGACATAAAAATATATTCATTTTATGGACTAATGTGCCCTAGTGCCTGAATCCTATTTACACCCTCTACTTTAAAAAGGAACAACAGTTCCATTTCTGCCAGGAAAAGGTCACTCAGTCACTCTGGTGATAGGCTGGAGAATGCACTGTCATACCAAAGTACAGCAGTAAGGGAGACTGGTAGCTGCAAAACTGCTGTTGTGAAAACTTTCCACAAAGTAGGGCTAGCTTGGGTTAAGAAACAATTTGAAAGGAGCATGCAGGTAGCTTGGAAAATATTAATCACGTTCTGAGGTGGGTTTACAGGTATCTATTTCCTTATCTTGTTTCATAATTTACACAGATTACATTTAATTTTGAGTGTCTGAAATAGTGCATAATATTTTGAAACAAATACAATTTGCATTGATTCATGAGTTCTGTAATGACTGTAAAAAGCTGGGTGAAAAAAAATCCTAAGAGGCAAAAAACGTTCACTAACCCATCAAAGAGTCATTTGCCAAGTTGACGTAGTGTAGGATTATGCCACATTGAACCCCAGGCACAGGCAAGTTCTGAGGAGACTAAGGGCATTTCATTTATCAGATACAGCAATAAAGGAACCAACAAAGGTGTAGTGAGGATCTGTATTAAGGAAATATGCTGAAGACAAGGTTTTATACTGACAGTGTATTCTTCAATCCAAACAACCCACATAATCCCAAATCCATTTTTAACACTTAGAAAGCATTAGAAATTTTTGTTGTTGTTATTCCTTTTTTTTTTAAATCCTCAGTTTATAATAGATGGGTAACATTCTGTAATTTGGGAATATTTTCTTCTACCTTTAATATTTTTAAGACATCAAATATAGAGAAATTGCATAATATGTAATGCTACCTTCAATGCAAAGATAAAAATGTGACCCTCCCCTGTCAAAAAGGAAAAAAAAAAAAAAAAAGCAAAATCTAAAAGCTAAAGGAAAATATTTTTTATTGGAAAGATATCACCTGACTTATTTTTACAAATCCAAATAGAGAGTAGCTAGGGGAAATAACTTTAAAACAGATACTTTCTGAGAGAATTCTAGCAACAGGTCAGCAAGAAATTTCCTGTTTAGTTTTACTGGCTTAAAATTCATATAGTTATAAAATTACAAAACAAAACAAAACTGTTGTTCTTTATTCCATTTGCCAACCAGAATCATTTATCCCCTATTAGATAAAGGATAATAGACTCTACCGAAAGGGTCACTGGCCTTCTATTTAATGATATTGCCAGCCCCAATCTGCATTTTCCCGGCAATGTCCCTCAACACAGAATAAATGGCTGATCTCTTCACAATAACAGCTGATTTCTATTTATTAAGCTAAAAAGGTCACCATTTTCTACGGCTGGGCCGCCCTGCACTATTGATAATTTTATGCATAAACAAATGGCAAATTTGTGCCACATAAATATGCATTAGCAATTACTTTTTCCTCGGGCAACGCTCACCGCATGCAAATGTGTACCTCACAGGGCCTGGTAGCTTTTGTTTTAGCTCTTGAACAGCGAAACAAAAGAGCACAATAAACAATTTTAAAATTGCCAATCAATAAGCAATGCAAATGCAAAGGTAAATGGCAAGAAACTTGCTCAGAAACAACAAAACAAAAGTGAGGTGGGGGGATGGTGGAAAGATCTTCTTTTTCAGATTACTTCATTTCTTTCCCTTTTCATAACGAAAAGGCTAAAGTACTCTTGACACAGAGCAGCTAGCCAGGCTGGTGCTAAAAGCAGATGCCAGATGGGGAAAGTAGAAAATAGACACAGGTTTGGTAAACACATACACACACCCCAAAAAGGGGTAAGGGTTCCTAAGTGCTTTCAGAGGCATCACCTAATGAAATTCATGATTTTCAATTTCAGAGATTCAGAGAATTTTAAAACTGGGAGGGGCTACAGAGGTACACAGCCAAATCTCAATGACAGTGCCCTTTTCTGTGTTGCTTTCCAATGTCGTCTTGCTCAGAAAAATGAACAAGCATTTAATCAATAAGTAAGATCTATGAAAGATACAGAAATAAGAAATAAAAAAGAATCCCACAGAATATCTACATGGCAAGATATTTAAGATTAAAAACTTTGATTTCAAAACAATTCAAGAATTATATCAGGGCATGAGAAGAGAGAGAAAAGGCTAGTAAGGAGACAGACAACATAGGTAAGTCTACCAAACAGCATTCACTAATTTGAACAGGAAATGATACCTCAAAAAAACTTGGTGTTTTATCTAAAAATGAACTTAATAGATATTTTTGGCACTTACTTTGTATCAGGCACTGTTCTAAGTACTTTACACTTAGATCCATAACACGTCATCTTCACAAAATAAATAAATAATAACAAAGCAACCCTCAAAGGTTGGCCCAGAGGTACAGGGAGTTACTTAGTTTTGAGGGGATGTGTTTGGGGTTTCTTCTAAATTAAGAAGTACTTGTGAAGTCTACTGGATATAACGCATGCAGGAACTGGGTCAACAGCTTGCTGTATTATGTCGAAATGGCAGGATCCAAAGGCAAAATGTAGGGTTCAAGGACAGAGGCTGGTCAAATACATTGTTTGTCCTCAACCCCACTTTTAAAGTAACAAGATTATGTTTCTAATAGGTAACTTTGAGATGATCAAAAAGTCAAAGATGGCAACCCAAAGCTCTGGGCCGTTGTGCTTACTACAGGAGATCTGCTGCCTCATTTGTGCTGGGTAAGGGTCTGCTGGCCCCCGGCTTCTTTACCTTAGATTCTTCCTTAGCCTATTCCCTGCTCTGCACAGAGCACATGGACTGACCTCTGTGGGCTGTTTCCCAGGCTCTCCTGTCAGTGGGCTGCCAGGTGAGTTCCACTACCCACAGGGAGGAAAGGAGTGTGCCAAGTGTCTGTTTCATTTTATCTTTTTTATTTTTCCCACATGTTGTTTTATACATGTTAGACAATTATAAACATATTAAAAATAGAGACTAGTAAAATAAGTAAGTCCTATCACACCTCTATAAGGTTCAACAACTATGAGCCTTCTCCTATTTTAATTTCCCCCCCCACACACACACAGAGACACACACACACACTCCTCTTTCTCTCCTTTGCCAGGTATCCTAGAAGCAGCTCCTTCTCTGTGCGGTTCCATCTCCTGGAATGGTTTCAGCTTTCATCAAGAGGCCCTGGTAACCCTACCTCCTCCCTTTGTCTCCCAGGTTCAGGATGCTAGTAACTTCTTGCTGCTCCTGACCTGGAGGTCGCTCTTTTCTTATCTGCATAACAATTTTTACACATTAACCAAATGAGTTGCCTTCCAGTGGACTTTGACACAAGATGACGTCATGTGTGTCGGGGTAGAACTGTGTTCCACAGGGTTTCAGTGGTTTATTTTTTGCAAGTAGACCACCAGGCTTTTCTTTCAAGGCATCTCCAGTTGGACTTGAATCTCCAACCTTTCAGATAGCAGCTAAGCATACTAATTGTTTATACCACCTAGGAACGCTCCCCTTTCTTTAAACACTCAGAGTGGTTTCTGTCTTCTTGCTTGGACCCTGACTACACTGAGAGTTCATTTCATTTTATTAACAATTTACTAACTCACCTACTGGCAGAATCATCATTTATCCCTCATCTGTGACCTCCTTGCAGCAGGTCAAGGCCACCTAAAGCAAGAAGCCCAGCATGCTGGTTGTGTTTGTGACACTTTATGAATGGTTCCCTATGTATAAATCCATAACATTTTCATGTATAAGATAATCTATTCCTATCTATACCTTTTGTCAATAGCTTATTGTATATTGTTTTTTCATTGGCTTATCCTATAAAAGGGCCAATCAAGCAACAGAGGCCACACCCCTGAGAGTTCTACCCTGGGGCCCAGTATCATGGACATCTGCCCAGTCTATTTTAAGGAGGTAGCACAGTTTGACATCTCAAATGCATTTTTCTAATGGAAGATGGCAGAGACTAGTTAATAAAGTCTCTTGGACTTGGATAAGATATGTACCCATTTATTTATTCATAACAAAACATGACCTTCTGATGTTAGAAATAAACATATACACACACTATAAAAATGACTGATGTTACATGGCTCTTATAAAATTACATTTTCAAAAATTATGGGACTATGAATCAAATATATAGATTAAATTTCCCTTGAAACGGCCATGTGCTTATTAATTAATGGGAAAGGAGAAAAACAATATTTATGATTTTATCTTACCCAAAACACTTGAATAATTATGCAGCAATCATATAACTAGATGAAACATACTTATCAAATTTGAACTCTAATTTGTGAGGAACTTGTAAAATATAAAAATAACATTGAAATGATGGACCGAAATCCACAAGTTGAAACTTTAAACTTGTTTAATATAAAGTCTTTTTAAAAAGATCAAATACAGAAGATCTGCTTTAAAAATACTTCACAAAGACTTTGTCACATTATTGACACTAGTCACAATGCAAACAAAGAGATGCAGCAGTAGGGATAAAAAAAGAGAGAGAAAAAAAATTCAGTTAGTAATTGTAGAGTGTCCAAATCAAAGTTAGGTAAAATCAATGTCGAATGATAAGACAATATTTGAAATATTGGTCCCTCAATTGCTTTCCATGCTAAAGGCAGGGAATCTGGTAAGTACTCAACACTCAGAAAAGATCAACCAGGAATATAATTGGTCTGATGACTGTGTTAAATCAGGCACTACTGGGGGTGGGAAGAGGTGGGAGAAAAAGAAAACTTAAAGAGTAGCAGAGGAGCCCCTCATTAAGTACTGTCAGAGATACCTGAAAGGCTGTTATTTGGAAGAGAAACTAGACACTAGATAAATATTGTCTCACATACCAAATGGAAAAACAAAGCCTAGGGGGTTTATTATTATTATTATTATTATTATTGTTATTATATTTTTTGGGGTGGGAAGGTGTATGGTGGTGTTGGGATGAGGAAGCAGATTTCAGGGTATTATTAAAAACAAGTTTGTTTTTTTTTTTAAAAAAAAAAAAAAAAGTGTCCTACAAGAGGATTGGCTGATTGGACCAAAGCCAAAAGATAAAGTGTTTAAGCAAAGGTTCTGGATTTGAACATTTTCTGGCTTTCCTACTTACTATCCAGATGATCCAGGACACAGTCACTTAACCTACCTATGCCTCAGTTTCCTCATCTGTAAAATGGTGCAACTATATACTTTATAATGTCTTTGGGAGGCTTATGTGGGTAAATCCTTGCCAAGTGCTTAGTGTGGTAACTGGCATATAATCAGAGCTCAGTATAGAAACCATACTGAGGAAAGGTAGAAACTCAAGCAGAGACCATCTGTCAGGGCTCTGAGGAAAGGATTTTTGAACTGAATAGATATTGAATCTTCTAGCATCTAAGATCCACTCTAATCTGAAACCAAATGATTTTATTCCTCAAAGTTCAGGTATGTATTTCCACACCATTTCAGACAAAAAAGAGTAGCACTAATATTTAAAAGGGGGAAAAGTTCACTACAATCTGCATTATTAAAAAGACTAGAATCTCTGATAAAGGATATTTATTTGGACAAAATATAAAGACAAAACTCACAAAGTACTTTTAGTTAATAAAAGACACGGAACATCATAAAATAAGGCATATATGTCATTATTTAAAACAGATCCATTTCTAATAAACACACAATTCTTATTTGATTTTCTCTTTTTAAAATCTCTAGCTATTCAAGTTATAGATACTTCTTGAATATGGAGGAAACACAAACAACGTGCTTCCGCTTTTTGAACAGAGTGTTGTTTCCTTGCTGCTGTCGGCCAAGCCTTTCCACTACTCCTTCAACCGTGCTGTCTGTCACAGCTACTCAGCACATGGCAACCAAGAACACAGAAAAGTGAGCTAAGTGGGGCTAAAGGGCACCTTTAAAGAAGTGATTCTCAAATCCTTTTTTGATGCCCTGGGGTACTTCTAGTTATTTCAAGGAATGCTCTAAAAATTTCAAGAAAATCTTAAAAACATTTTACATTTTCTCATCCTAACAATTACTGAGTACTTTAGACTTTTCAGGAAGCAAGACTGAGCAATCTACTGCCATAAAAATTTACTGCCTCACAGGGGGTCCCTGTGAGTCAGAATCGACTGGAAGGCAGTGGGTTTGGTTTCTTTTGGTTTTAGACTTTCCAAAGTGTTTTCACATAAGCTATCTGATTTGATTCTCATATCAATTCTCTAAGATAGTGAACAGGGACGGGCGATCCCTCTCTTGCAGATAAAAACCACCGAGAAATTACGGTTTGGCTCTAAATCACAAAATTATAAAGCAGCAGAAAAAATGTAAGAGTCCAAGTCCAGTCCTCTTTCCCATCCACCATGTTCTGTAACAGATCACACACGGTACTTTAAGAAGTGGCAGAGAGGTCATTTTAAATCCCCCAAACTAGAAAATCATTCCATAGCTTCTGGATCCGTGAAAGTTGCTCAAGACGAAAATCTATTTGCCTTCTCATCTATTGCTAGAATACTGGCTCCATTTTAAAAACTGGGATTAGCACAGTGGTTCTCCACTGAGGATGAATTTTGCTCTCTGGGGAACATTTTATGATGGCTGGAGACATTTTTGATTGTCATTACTGGGGGCATGCTACTGGCATCTAGTGGGTAGAGGCCAGGGATGGTTCTAAACATCCTACAATGCGCTGATTTTATCTAACTGTAGGATCTAGGCACTCTATAATTAGTAACTGGAATTTTTTTTCACTGTCATATCTCATTCTTTGTTTATATTGTGATTGTCCTCAATAAAAATCACAAAGTCCTGTGAATTATCCTTAAAGCAGTACACCCGACAGACACCCACAAAAAGAATTATCCAGTCTAAAATGTCAATAGTGCTGAGGTTGAAAACCCTGAATAAGCAGTATTTTTATTTAAGCCATCTGTTTTTGTTGCTTATTTTGTTACATAATCACAATAATGCTTTCAGGGTATAACATTTCCTGGGTACTAATGACTGGTTTGACATAAGGCTATCAGCTCCTGGGGTAGTCATTTATTCCACAAAATGCCCTATGCCTTAATCTTTGCTGTTTAACAATACATTGAACAGTGGGTTCCAGTGACAGAGGTCACTATTACTGAGATAAAAGGATCATAAAATAATTCACCATGTTATTTGTAACACATTGCTTATAATAATGTTAAGAAAAAAGCAATGCAAACAGGAAAAGTCAGAATCATACATTTCATTAACATGAAATGGAAATTCATTTGTGAATAAAGAAGTAATTTTTTATTTTCCATTATGTATAGCATACATCAAAAAACTAACAATTCAAACACAGTTATAAAAGTAAACATGGTTGCTTATCTTCTTAGGTACGAAATTACTTCAAACATTATAATAATTAATAATATTCTTTGCTCAGAGAACACTGCCATTCATTCCCCTCACTGCCCTTGAATTGTTCACCAAAGTCAGACAGGGCCCATTCCCATCTCTTGACTTAGTTCCAGTTTTAAAAAGAAGCAAATAAATACCCTGATTCCGGAGATAGCAAGTTGCTTCAGTTAGGAAGATACTTTGTGGTGTCTTGTACTTGGTATCTTCTTTGTTGTTGTTGCGAGCCAGCAAATCAATTTCAATTCATACCCTACAGGATGTAGATCTGCCCCATAAGGTTTCCTAGGCTGTAATCTTTATGGGAGCAGATTGCCAGGTCTTTTCTCCTGCAAAGCCCCAGGTGCGTTCTGAACTACTGACCTTTAGGTTAGCAGCTGAGCACTTAACCATTGTGCTACTAAGTCTCCTTGCTTAGGTTATAGTCTTTATCTTCTGCTGTCCTCAACTATAAGAAACTCTAGTGGTGTAGCAGTTAGCATTTGGGTGCTAACCAAGAGGTTAGTGGTTAAACCCACCAGGTGCTCTGCAGGAGAAGCATGAAGCAGTCTGCTTCTGTGAAGATTTAAAGCCTTAGAAATCCTATGAGGCAGTTCTACTCTGTCCCAAAGAGTCACTAAGTGTTGGGAGCAACTTGATGGCAGTGGGTTTGAGTTGGTTTAGGTCCTCAAATACTTAAGTACCTGAATAATGACTTAAGAATTTAGAGACTTAAACTTTTTTGTTCACATAGCTCTTTTAAAGGCCTGATTAAAGCTATAGACCATCTGTATATAACATGAATTTACATGTCAGGAATCCACTCTCCATGGGTCTCTGGTGTTTCATGTCTTCTGAGAAGAGGCACCAACTGCCCTTCTTCAAGACTGCACTTTTAAGGATGTTTGTGTGGTGAAAATATTTGGAAGATAGACATACTCTCACCAGGAAAAAGGAGAGGTTTATTTACTGTTCAATTTAATAAAGATAATGTCCTCCTCAGTAGCAAAGCTCAGGCATGTTTGATGCCCATTATAAAAGATTCAAGCTCTCTAAGCACTGGTTTCCTCCTTCTGAAACGTAGGCAACAACAGGAGCTCTTTGCATCTCCCTGTGGGAAGCAGGGCTCAGAGAACTGGCAAAATGCTAAGACTCTGGCTGCTGCTAAATGCTGTGAATAATAAACTGTGTTTTGTCTCTGACCCAGGATTCTAATGTCTTCTGCCAACATCCATGGAAGGCTAATGTAGTAGCTTTCAAATAAGGCAAAACCTCAGACCCCTCAAAAGTTCTTAATAATGCACACAGACAAAATTTAGCATATTGCTTTTTAAAAAGGCTCATTACTATCTATGGGATCCATACTGAAGCCAGAAGCTAAAGGTATTCTATATTTCTTAGGTAGAAGACTATATGGAATTAAGATCTGAAAAGTACCTTGAAAATCATAAAACATTATGATTTGTTTGTTTCAACAACAAAACTATTTGACTGATACAAACAGTTATAGTAGTAGTTTCTGTAGTAGTTGAATATTTTCTGTATGGCAGGCACTTTGTTAAGAGCTTAAAAATATTATTGCAGTTTATTCTCACTTTAACACTTAAGAGATTACCATCCTCATTCCACAGATGAGGAAACAAATCCAAAGAACCAAACCCAAAGCCACTTAGTCAACTGCAACTCACAGAGACCTTATAGGACAGAGTAGAACTGCCCCATAAGATTTCCGAGGCTGTAAATCATTATAGAAACAGATTGCCATGTCTTTCTCCCACGGAAGACCTAGTAGATTTGAACCAGCAACCTTTTGGTCAGCAGCCAAGTGCTGTAATCACTGTGCTACCAGGCTTCCTTGAGGAAACAAAAATCTGAGTAAATTAGATAATTTGGCAAAGATTTCAGAACTAGAAATGTTGGAGCCGGGATCTATTCAGAGATGGACCCTAAATGGTTTGTGCCCTTCTTTTCTGATTCCCACTTGGAGCTACACTGTGGCATACAAAGGCACAGTCACTGTCAGTGAGGGGTGCATGCTCTAAAGATGGAGACAAATTAATAAATAGCTCCAACCAAATGCCAGAAGGCTTTGATGAAGGATGCAGAGAAAGTGAGCAGAGTAAGGGAAGGGCTCCAGCCTCCCTGGGGAGTTAGCCATAAGTTCCCAGAGAAAGGGATAACTGAGTGAATCTTAAAGGAAGAGTAGTAGTAGTAGGGGAGTCATGTGTTTCCTGATTTTACGCACAAGGAAATGAAAACCCAGATACAAAACAAAAGTTACGTAGACCCTTCTAAAAACAGATTTGCAGTTTGATGATTGAAAACTTAACTATCCTCCTTGCCGCTTTCTTAAGAGTCATGTCTCACTTTGTATCAGACAATAGTCAATGCGTAGTATTACCCAGTGTTTGTACTGTTATCATTCACCCTTAATAGTTTTTTTAAAAAAAAAAAAATAATAATAAGGCATTGTGCATTTGAGGAAACATGATGCAAATGCAGTATTATAACAATACCTCTTTGCTAACATGGTCGTAGCACATCACGATGTACTCGAAGGGTTAATAAATCACTTGGAAATTTAAATGTCATTTTCTGTTAGATTTTATTGAAGGACTATGATTACAGACAAAGTTCCAACAAGGTCAACATCGATGTTCCAAAGGCATGAGCAGGTAAGCTAAAGAGAGATCAAATAAATTGTTTAAATGTTACTGCATAGGTAGTTCTCACGAATGTCTCTGCAACCAGTCTAACTTCCATTAACATAGTTAGAAACTCTCTGATATGAAAAAAATGACTGTAACTTCAGATATTACTCTAAGGAGCTATTGTTGTAGACTAGAAATGAAGAGATGTAGATAAATCCGCTAATGTTCATCTTATTCACATTAGTGTGCATATGAAAATAGAAAACAGAAGCAAGGAAATCATGCCTGATAAAATGATTTAGTCTAGCTGCCATGCTTCCTAAGTTATGAATATGGTATGTTCATACAGATTCTAATAACAGCTCAGTATGGTTTGGTAGACAATACTCAGAACTGGGAATTGAGGAGCCAGGAGTATATTTACTAAAGTAGGAAAAAATTATCCCAGTATTCCAGGTTGGCTAGAATCTGATTTTTTTGTTAGGATGGTTAACACAACAAGAACAAAAACATATATTTAGTGTCACCTCTATGAAAGGCACTACAGTAGTTGCTGCAAGAAAAAATTTAAAAAGAGAGAGATGAATACACTATGGTCCACGTCTTAAAGTTACTCATGGTCTTGTGGAGATAGAAGCAACAATACACACAGCTAAATAACTACTATAATGCATCCAACAAACATCTGTGGCATGCCTTCTCAGAGCAGGGCACAATCATAGTCTGGCAACTAAAGAAATCCTAGTGAAAGTGTAAGTGAGAACCGGAAATTAAGAGAATAAAAAGTGTTACTAGCTTTTTGCACTTTAAATATAATTGTGTCTTCTTCTGACCTGAAACAAAAGTGAGCAACAGAGGCAGGACACCCAAAATCAATGACAATCCCAAGATTATCAGTCTTATTGAATCTCATAAAATTGAAAGAGTATTTATTTTACAGGTGAAGAGAAAACTACGTATCGTTCAACAGAATTTGACCAAAAGGGAAAATAAACATTGTGGTTTGATTGATTGAGAAACCATCTAAAGTTGTATAGATAAAATTATAACTGGGAATTTTTTCTTAAATACTCAGAATCACACTTGGGATACTCTATTGATTCAAACAAATCCCTAGTCATATTGCAAATGCTTTCAATATTTAAAGAGTATCTGAAGGCATGGTTTATACATCACAGTGTTAACCCAATGTAAGGATCATTAGGTATGTAGCATTTATCCAGCTGCTGCAAAATGTGTCCTCATTAGGGGAAGACACAAGTTGTGCAAGGCCTGAAACTTTCATAATTTGGGATGCACTTTTTAAAGCAGGAGCTCTGGTAGCATAGTGCCTAAGGCACTTGACTGCTAACCAGAAGGCTGGCGGTTCAAACCCACCAGCCACTCTTCGGAAGGAAGGTTGGGCAATCTACTTCCATGGTGATACTGCCTCGGAAACCCAAGAAGGGGTTGCTATGAATTGGTTCTGACTCAATGGCTCATAGCAACAACAACTCTTCAAAGCAATACAAAATTATGACCACTTCATAAGGACAACAATTTCATAGAGAGAATTTTGCAGAGAATTTCATGAAGAAATTTTATAGAGAAAATAAGAAAGATAATTTAGTATTTCCTCTGGCATGGTTGATAGAAATTTGTTTTTTGTTACTGATAGTTTAGAAAAACTTTTTTATCCATACAATTATTTCTGTTAAGGTCATAAAATTTTTAAGACTGTCAAATTTGGGAAAACTTCTATCACATTTCTTATGAGTTGTAAGATTTAGAAGACTTTTCCACAGACTAGCTTCTGATTTCATACATTTCAAATCCACTGTCACTTCTATTATCTACAGATTTCCAGTGCCAGGTGTCATAGGACATCTTCACAGCAATGGTGTGATGTCTGGCCCTGAAACTTGGTGTTACACTGCCAGGTGAGTCATCAGTAGGATTATTCCTAGAAGCAGTCCCATCCTGGGACACTTTTATCTATGGTTATTAATAGCTGCCTGTGGATGCTGCAAACATGTACTAGTCAACCTAAACTAAGCATATTCTCAGATCAATTCTCCTTTATATGATTCCCAAAATGCCCATATCACTCCAATACTGTAACACAAGGGAAGAGGAAAAATTTAAGTAGCAGCAATAATAATCAATTTATAAATTTAAGAAACATAGATGTCTGTGTGATCACACTGTTAGAATCTAATCAGGGTCTCTGGGTTTGAGCTTCATTTGCTTCAAGGTAAACCTTCCTCTAGTCTTCATCAAAACTTATTTTATTTTATTTTTTTTTAATGAACTTAAACATCAGGTAGGAGCTCTGGTGGCATAGTGCTTAAGGCATTTGACTGCTAACCAGAAGGCTGGCAGTTCAAACCCACCAGCCACTCCTCACAAGGAAAACTGGCTAATCTACTTTTGTAGTGATACCGCCTCGGAAACCCAAGGACTGGTTGCCATGAATCAGATCTGACTTGACGGCAGTGAGCTTGAAGCATGGAGCTTAACCATCAGGTAGTTCCACTGGCCATCACCTAAATCAGTTAAATAACTTATTTAATCAAGGAAACAGCTACATTAAACCAGAAGTGTTATTTATTCTGACAACATTGTTGTTGTTGTTATTGTTATATGCCGTGGAGTCGGCCCCAACTCATAGCGATCCCTTCTTAGGTTTCCAAGGCAATATCACTACAGAAGTAGATTGCCCAACCTTCCTTCCAAGGGGTGGCAACCTTAAATCAGGCAAAATACAGTGTAACAATTCTTATTAAACTTATATGCATATGGCAATACCAACTGAATGCTCAGCATAATGCAAAATGACCTCTGAACACACAATCAGAGATGAAGGATACTGTCAACATACTACCTGCTGCTATGTTGCAATAAAAAGTAAACTAAAGCTATTATGAATTTTAAAAACTAAGGGAAAAGAGAAACTAGTCTACAGGGCTAATAGCCTACATGAACCCCACCCTCATCTACCCTGAGGCCAGAAGAACTACATGGTGCCCAGCTACCACTACCAACCATTCTGATCAGGGTCCCAATATGTGAACCCTAAACGAATGGGAGAAAAATGCAGAATAGAACTCAAATTCTCAAAAAAAAAAAAAAAAAAAGGTCCAGACTTACTGGACCAGTTAAGACTAGAAGATTCCCTGAGACTATCGCCCTGAGATATTCTGTAATCCTGGAACTGAAAGTTCCTGAAGTTACCTTTTAGCAAAATAACAGACTGGCACACTAAATAAAGGATATTATCCAAAAGCACAGTGCTTAAAAAGACCATCTATATGAGACCAAAAGGTCAGTGATTACTCTAAAGTAAAAATGAGAAAATAAGGAGGCAGGGAAACTAGAGTACTGGAAATGGAACAAGAATACAAATAAAGAGGAAGTTGACACATTGTGAAAAATGTAACTAATGTCAGTGAAAATTCTGAGCTATTGTAGTAGATGCCATCAAGTCAGCTCTGACTCATATAATAGAATGAAAAACTGCTGGTCCTGCACTATTCTCACGATCTTTGCTATGCTTGAGCCCATCGTTGCAGTCATTATGTCAATTCACCTCATTGAAGGTCTTCCCCTTTTTCACCGACCCTCTGCTTTACCAAGCATGATGTCCTTCTCTGAGGAATGATCCCTTCTGACAACATGACCAAAGTAGGTGAGATGAAGTCTAGCCATCCTTGCTCCCAAGAAGCATTCCAGCTGCACTTCTCCCAGGACAGATCTGTTTGTTCTTCTGGCAGTCCACGGTATTTTCAGTCTTCCTCAACAACACCACAATTCAAAGGCAGCAACTCTTCTTCAGTCCTCCTTATTCATTGTCTAGCTTTCACTTGCATATGAGGCAACTGAAAATACCAAGGCTTGGGTCAGGCACACCTTAGTCTTCAAAGTAATATCTTTGGTGGTCATATATCCTTCCATATATCCCTCCCCCTACACATGTCAGCATGTAAGCCCCAACTAGCCTGAAATTAATCCCTCCCCTACCCTCCCCATCCCGGTAACCTACTAGGTGAGTTCCCTTTCCCAAGCAAACCATTCTCTGTCTTTTTATAGTAATGGGTTCATACAGTACTTGTCCTTCTGCAATTAACTTATTTCACTCAGCATAATGTCCTCCAGGTTCATCCATGTTGAGAAATGATTCATGTACCCCTCATTGTTCTTTAATATGGCATAGTATTCCATTGTGTGGGTATACCATAATTTGGTTATCCACTTATCCGTTAATGGGAATTTAGGTTGTTTCCATCACTTTGCGATGGTGAACTGTGCTGCAATGAACATAGGTATACATATGTCATATGTGATACAAAATACCTGTAGTGCTTACCGAAACAATAAAAGACAGACACAGAGTAATCCCTGACAGACATCCCAACACTATGGGACAAAGATCCAATAGCTCTACTACCTCAGGACCATAGTACTGGGGAACACCAGACTTAAATGACACAACAAAATACATAAAAGCATTGCTCCACATCCTACATTGGTGAGTAGTGACTGGGATCTTAAAAGCTTTCAAGCAGCCATCTAAAATGCAGCTAATGGTCTCCTAGCATCAGAAGTGAAGAAGAACGCAAAAAAAAAAAAAGGCATTTAGAGCAATCAGCCTTAGGACACGATGGCCCTCGAGACCAGAAGAACTGGATGGTGCCCAACTACCAATGCCAACCACTCAGGAAAGGATCAAATCTGGAGATCCCAGATAGAGTGGGAGGGAAAACATGGAACAAAATCCAAAAGCTCAATAATGACCAGAATTACTGGTTAGATGAGATCTGGTGAGACTCCCAATACTATGGCCCTGGAATACATTTGGCGCCTGAAATAAAACTCACCCCCCAGGGGTGGGCTCTCAGCCCAATAGTTAACAAGATGTACATGCAGACCACTCAACCCAGGATGCCGCACCCACATACTCTATGGTAATACATCCCTTAGAGCAATAGACCATAGGACACCAGAGGACCAATATTCAACCTGAGGAAATGCAGGACAAACAGGAGTACATAATTAGGAGGGGCACAGGGGGGAGGGTTGCAGGGTAAGGAGGGGAGGAGACTGGGTTAGGGTTGGACATGATGAATGGGGACTGAAACTAAATGTACACATTACGTTGAATGTAAAACAAACTCTTAAGAAACAAAAAATATCACCTCCATCCCCCCAAAAAACAAATACTAGATAGTTAATCTTGTTGTAATCATTAAATGCTTTTGAAAATCATTTTGTATTTTGTAAGCCAGGCTTTAAGAATAATTATATACGTACCCACCCAGATGCCTCAGAGACACCTCAAATTCAAAACTAAACTCATAATCTCACCAAAGTCTGGCAAAATATGGCTCATGGGCCAAATCCTACCTCTGTTTGCTTTTGCAAATAATGTTTTATTGCAACACACTCACACAAAGTAATATCTTTGCTGTTTAGCACTTTAAAGAGGTTTTTTGCAGCAGATTTGCCCAGTGCAACAGAACATTTGATTTCTTGACTGCTGCTTTCCATGGGTGTTGGTTGTGGATCCAAGGAAAATGAAATTCCTGACAACATCAATCTTTTCTCTATTGACATGATGTTGCTTATTGGTCCAGTTGTGAAGATTTTTGTTTTCTATATTTTGAGGCCTAATCCATACTGAAAGCTGCAGTATCATCAGTAAGTGCTTCAAGTCTTCTTCGCTTTCAGCAAGTGAGGTTGTGTCACGTGCATATCACAGATTGTTAATGAGTCTTCATCCAATCCTGATGACACATTCTTCATCATAAACCCAGCTTCTTGGATTATTTGCTCAGCATACAGATTGACTAAGTATGGTGGAAGGATACAATCCTGACACACACTTTTTCTGAATTTAAACCATGTACTATCCTCTTGTTCTGTCTGAACAAAAGCCTCTTGGCCTGTCTATAGGAGTCTCATATAAATTTAAGGTAGAAATTGTCAAATGGGAAACTAATATGCTGTAAAAACTTTCACAGATACATATACATATATATACATACCAAAACCAAACTCACTAAAATCCAGTCAATCCTGATTCATAGCGACCCCATTGGATTTCTGAGGCAGTAAATCTTTACAGAAGTAGATTGCCCCATCTTCCTTCCATGGAGTGGCTGTTGGGTTTGAACAGCCAGCTGTCTGGTTAGCAATCAAATGCCTTAGGCACCGTGCCACCAGGGCTCCAGATATATATACACAGAGTTTTAAAAAATTAGCGGAAAAGGAAGTTTATGGTTTATGTAATTTAGAGATTACATTAATTTTCTTGAAAGTGAGCATTTGCCAATCAACATTGGCAATACTGTGAAGCTTTACTGATATTACACTTTCATTCTAATTTTTTAAAAGCCAATTGAAGTGATCTCACCACCCCGCTGACACAGCATATTGATTCCAGTTTCTGAAAATTGAATTTACTTTTCTCCCTTACAATTGGAGACCCTGGGTGGTGCAAATGGTTAAGCACTCAATTAGTAACTAAAAGGCTTAGTGGTTTGAACTTGCCCAGAGGTCCCTCAGAAGAAAAGCCTGGTAATCTACTTCTTAGAATCAGCAAATGAAAACCCTAGGGATGGGTCAGAGCTACAACGGATCAGCAGCATTTTGTTCCATTTTACGTGGGGTCACCATAAGTTGGGGGCTGCCTTGAAGGCAGCTAAAAGCAGCACCCTTACAATTAGAATTGGCGTGTTTATATAAGTGCCTTAACATTTCACCTCTCACTGTGACACAACAATCAAGGAAACAGTTACCTTAAATAGGAAGTGTCATTTATTCTGACAATCTTAAGTCTGGTAAAAATAAGACAAGGAAGTTGCTCCTGTAAAAGCTTAAGAAATAGAAACATTTGTAACTGCAGATTCAAAACCTGTACAGAATTCTGATATAGGGACCCAACAGAATTTGATCAAATGTATCCATCTGTTCGCCTTCATGTAAATAATGCTCACACGACCAGTGCTGGGACCTCTTCTAGGGCAGACCCTGAGACTTTCATTACATCTGTCACTTACCCTGTTTGCAGCTGCCTCATCAGAAACTCACGGGGCTTTCTTTCTAAACACTCAAAACCGCATCCCAAGGAAATAGCACCAGGGGAAGAAGAACAGAAAAAAAAAAAAAAACCCACCTATTTCCATATTTCCTCCCTTTCTACTTGATTTCTGCCTCAGTAACTAATATTAATATCAAATATGATATACTGTTAAACATGGAAACACTTCAATGAAGCCCTTTAGTTTCTCATTTCCACTTCTTCCACCCAGAGGGGACTATTTCATAAGCAGATGTGAACACACCTCCAAGCCAGTGAGCACACACTATGCAGCAGAGCTCTCCTCACACTTTTCTCTATCTCACATGAGGCACATAAAATGGAGTCATCAAAATGCACGGTACCCAACAGTTTTAAACAGTTCCACACAATTGATGTCTCTAACAAAGTATCCTCTAAGAAGGAAACAGCAGCAGATGCTAACCCTTCTCTTGGATGGGTTTGATTGTTTCCCTGGCTGCCGGTTACTGAAGTCAACCATGTTCCCCTGAAAATAAAGTGGTATTTCCTACTCACAGAAAGTAGCTCTGACCTAATGGGGGTGATACCTGCAATGGTAAAAGTGGGAAAATCCAGTCCATGCAAACTAAAGAAAGCATTTCCGTTAGTCTTACAATTGGCTTATTTTCTGGAAAATTAAATCTGGAAATAATATAGCCTTAAACAGTGCTGAAACTTCATACCTTTCAGTAGAACACCAAACAAAGGTTGGTGTCAAACTCCAGCCCAAGACATTTAGCTTCTGAATTAGCTGGAATATCTCTCATAAACTGGTATCTTTTCTTATGTCAGAAGGAATACTGCAGAACTACTTCACAGGAAAAATTACTGTTACCACATTATTGTGAGATCTTCTCCTTGATAGATTAGGAAAACACAAACATTAAAATGTTATTTTGCGCTGAAGCTTTTATGCCCTTTTCCAGTGCCCCTCTCCAAAGCTTTTTTTTTTTTTTTTGGTCAAGACTTGAGAACTCTGAATAGACCTAGTCATGGTTTATGGCAATCAGGTCCTGCATCCAGTACTTCTAAGGCTTGTTCCTCTCTTCTCTTTTGACACAGTGTGGTCAGTATTCACCACGGACTCAATATTTGACTCTAATGCCAAACTCATGAATAAGTAAAGAAAGTGGCTTTTGAAGATTTGAGAAGCAACAGTTATAGGGTTCTCATGGTCATGATTTTTGATATTTCAGCTTTGTGGTGACTGTAGCATGCATGTAAAATGACATGGCAATAAAAGCAACACAGAACCAGTCCCTTATGTAAGCAACATGTTCTCTAGCTTCTTTTCCTAACTAAAATATTATCACTTCAAGTTATCTACACAGTTAAGCTGAAATCATCAGATATTTTCACCTTAAGAAACAGTAGTTTGAAAAATATGAAACCTTTTTATTTCTGCCACCCAGACCTCCACATATCCCACAAGGGCTGAAACAGACAGACAGACACACACACACACACACACACACACACACACACGAACATGGTTGAGCCCTTAATCTACTTATCGCCACAACTGTCAGACAATTAATTGAATTAATTACATTTTATCTCTAATAGTCACAGCATAAAGATAGTTATGTAAAGTGGCTTACAGGTTTAATTTAGAAGAAACTAAAATATAGTTTAGGTTCTTTCTTTTCATCTGCTCAAATTTCTCCCTTGTAATTAAAATTGTGGATCCGACCTATAATTCGGTCAAAATTCTGAAAATGACTAATACTCATTACCCAGGAGGCTTATCTAGTATGATGTATATTACAGGGGACAGCACTTACGGTTTTTAAATCACTAGTTGTGTCCGTTCAATATCATTAGCACTGAGCTTCATGTCCTACAGCTTTCCCATTCTCAAAAGGCTTTTTTCTTTCTTTCCAATAAAACAAGCTGTGCTTTCCTTTCCCTACATATCACAAGCTAAAAAGGAGTCTGACACTGAAGTGTATGTATCTGGGAATAGCATTTCGTCTGTTACAAGTGACCCACAGGCTGAACCAATTAAACAAAATAGGCAAAATCCCTATACTTACCCTTAAATATTGTTAAAGCTAGAGTACTGTGCAAAAATAATGAACAGATCCTCCAAAACAATCAAAAGACTCAACAAACTGAGAAGGTGTGATTCCTTTTAGGAATATCTTTTGTATTCTCACTGCATTTCCAATGCTTCAGGTCAGGCCAAGAACTTCAGGAACTACTGCATTGTAGAATACAATGTCTGTAGGTCTGGACTGTGTGTGACTGCTGGAAACTTTTTCCTGAGGAAAAGATTTGCACAAGGGCACAAGCTTTGTAATAGACGCTGTCTGCGTGGTGAGAGTAACTGTGTTTATACTGAGTATCACAGAGGTACTCCTCAGCCAGTACCTCATCACTGTCTTCATCCTTTTCTACTTCCTATTACCTTCAAATTATCACTTCCATATAAATTTTGGATGACGAAATAATATATATGCATGTTAACTATCACTAAAAAGCCATTAACCCAGACTACGAAAATCAACATTTTTTTTCCTAAAATGACAACCTGTCCTTCTTCAAATATTATAGTACATACTCACCCCTAAAAAGGAACAATTTTAAGTTAAGGAAACTAAATTTTAAAAAGACTTTGCAGAACATTATCAAGTTCTTGTTCCAATTCTAAGTCTATTAAATGTGTTATTTTTAATATTTAAAAAATAGATTCAAGATATTTCATTTCCATTGAAGTGACAGAGTCAGATATTAACTGCATAGAAAAGTTATACCTAACCATTCTGTTGTTGTTCTTGTTGTTAGGTGCAGTCAAATCTATTTTGACTCATAGTACAGCCATGTAGCAGAACAGAGCTCCACATAAGGTTTTCCAGTCTGTAACATTTATCGGTGGAGGGAAGGTTGGGCAATCTACTTCCGTAGTGATACTGCCTTAGAAACCCAAGGAGGGGTCGCTATGAGTCAGGTTCGACTCGACAGCAAATAACAACAACAACAACAACATTTATCGGAGCATATTGCCAGGTCTTTCTGCCATGGAACCTGGTTGGTTCAAGCCACCAACTTTCCTTCTTCCCAGCCTGTCTTACCATGGAGTCTCTGCTGAAATCTGTCCACCACGGGTGACCCTGCTGGTATCTGAAATACCAGTGGCATAGCCTTCAGCCTCACAACAACACAGAGGCCACCACAGTATGACAAAAGAACAGGTGAGATTGTGTAGTAGCACAATGCAACAATAATAAGACAAGTGGAGCAGTTACTAAGTATTGCACATAATCTCTGCTATTGTACATGTATTTTTAAAATTTGTATCTTAAAACAATACTATGATGGAGATACTTTGATTCACCCACTTAATCAGGGTCACAGAGGTAGAAAGGTGCAAAACTATTATTTATTTCTGACTCCAGAGTTCTTACATGTAATAATTAACGCCAAAAAGAAAGGGGAAAAAAAAAACAACCAGAAGAAAAAAATTCGAATTTTCTTTTACCATGACTATATTTTTAAAAGGAGCTCTGGTAGTGTAGTGCCTAAGGCACTTGACTGCGAATCAGAAGGCTGGCGGTTCAAACCCACCAGCCACTCCTCGGAAGGAAGGTTGGGCAATCTACTTTCGTAGTGATACTGCCTCGGAAACCCAATGAGGGGTCACTATGAGTTGGGTCTGACTCTAAGGCACATAACAACAACAGCAATATATTTTTAAAAAATTAATTATTTTAATGCACAAGTGGCAAAGGGATTGTTGTTGTTATGTGCCACAGAGCAGGCTCCTATTCATAGCAAACTAATGTATAACAACGAAACATTGCCCCGTCCTACACCATCCTAACAATAGTAGGTATGTTCAAGCCTATTGCAGCCATGGTGCCAATCCAAATTGTTGAGGTTTTCCCTCTTTTATGTTGACCCTCTACCTTCCTAAGCATGATGTCCTTCTCCAAAGATTGGTCCAAAGTATGTGAGATAACCCCTCCCCTCACTTCTAAGGAGCCTTCTGGCTGTACCTCCTCTAAGATAGATTTGTTCATTGTTCTGGCAGTCCGTGAGATATTCAATACTCTTGGCAAGCACCATGATTCAAATGCATCAATTATCCGATATTCCTTTTTCATTGTCTAGCTTTCAGGTTGAGAAGTTAATTATGTAAGTTCTTACTTTTCAGTATTTAGGAATGCATAAGCCACTCCTCGGAAGGAAGGTTGGGCAATCCTACTTCCGTAGTGATACTGCCTCGGAAACCCAAGGAGGGGTCGCTATGAGTCGGGGCTGACTCGACAGCAAATAACAACAACAACAACAAGATGCATTAGAAAAAAATGTAAAGGAAAGGGCACGAGCTGTCATTGCACAATGAAAGTTTATGTGTACGTGAGTGTGTATATATGCACATGCAACAGCTATAAAAATTCAAGGAAAATTCATAGCTATACATAATTGACATGTGTTTTCCCTATTTTTTGGTGAAATAGTTGCTTTCAGAGATTTTATTACCCTAGACAAAGAGGTATAATGTGAAATTTTTTTTTGTTTGTTTTTGGGTGAAACTTGATCCTGTTGTTCTATTTCAAATATTCTCCCACCACTGATCATGGGAGTAAATCATATTTCAGTGACTAGCCTGTGCAGCTTTGACTCGAAATGCCTCTATGATATGAAAAAATACTTAGTAATCTACAACATGCTTCATATTTGAAACTAAAGCCCTAACTTCAAATGTCTGTATATATAGAAAAAATAGAACTAAGTGTGAATGAACTAAGGTGTATACAAATTGTCTCTCATTCTTGGTACCCAGGCAGGTGAAAAGCCCCTACTTTAAGTAATCTTTATTTTTAACTGGAAGTGCTCATATCTGGGTACATTAAAAACCCTGTGAGATTATAACTTACCTAGGCACAGGTTCGCATTTTACAACTAACTGTCTATTGTTTCAAAGCTTTAAAATTTTCTGCACAGCTTCTTCAAATCTCCAGAGAAAAGAGGCTATAAAAATTAAAAATAAAAAAAAACTAGACATTTTACATGGCAGCACTTTTGATTTTCCTGATATGCCTTCTAAACTGGTTCATGGACATGAATTCATTTAATAAATTAATTTTAGAAAAAAGAAAACCCTAGTGTATATCGTTACTCCTACTATGTCAACTATATGCTTCTAAAGTTCTGAATCAAACAAAGATTTATTTTGTGGAGATATATATATATAGTTGTTGTTGTTGTTATGTGCCGTGGAGTCGGACCCAACTCATAGTAAGCCTTCTGGTTAGCAGTCAAGTGCCTTAGGCACTATGCTACCAGAGCTCATATATATGTATATATATATATATATATATATATATATATATATATTATCACTGATTAGACGTTTATCAGGTTTCCCTACTCTTGATTTTATGATCTTTTGTCCTGCTCTTTACGAAATATTTCATTTGCTAAACAAAGATGGCATCATAACTCTTCATTTTCTTGAACAGTTTCAAAGGCAAATAAAATTCTAGATATATTGTCCTAAAGGAACAAACTGAAGTTTCCTTATGAACTTCAATGAAAGGAATAATGCTGATATTTAGGGAATACCTGAGAACAAAGTGAAAATCAACAATGCAAAACCTAGTTTTTAAAACTTTTCCAAAAACTACATAGCTATATCTTTAAAGGTTGACAGAATGGTGAGACTGAAATTCTGCCAGTGGTAACTTCTGGGTTCAGAAAAGTAGAAAAACATGCCAGAAAAGGGAAAAACCTGAGGAAACATGGAAGGGAAAACCCTATATATATAAGAATATGTACACGGAAACACTGGAACTCAGATATATCTGCATTAACTATATGTGTTAGCTAGTTACAGGAAGCCTTAAAAATGGTGTTAAATGCACCATCTGGAATCTTACAAAATGAACTTTTACCTGATGGTTAGTGGCAATTTATTACAAAACACAAGAGAGATGTGTGAGCTATTTTGGACTAAAATAGGACATTATCCTTGCAACAAAACCAATATTCACTAACCAACATGTCCCTTAAGCAGTAAAACAGACCCTGAATTTATTGTAAAGATTCTATAGCATTATGGCTGTCAGTATATGAACCACAAGACTTTTTATTCCTTCTGTCAATCTCTCCCTACAACTTTTTTCTTCGAGGAAGTCATCCAGTAATAGTTCTTCCAAAACTACAATCTTTCTTCCACATTCTTACTTTCTGTCTTCAAAGCAGTATGCTGCCTCTTCCTATAGCTCCAAATCCCTGGTTAATCAACAGTCTATACTTCGCCACGACTTGTGAGAACCAAGCTTTAGAATTTACAGCTGGGGGCATCAGACACTCATTTTTTTTTACTTCTGGTTTTACTATCTTGTCTCTGGGCAAATTTTATGTATGTGTGCTTTAACTGAAATTTAATTAGCATGTATCCAGAATGTTGACCTCTGTCTTTCAAATAATCCATACACAGTTTCATATCAAGTTCTCCTCCACCATCACTACACAATCCTAGAGAAAACAAGAATTCCAGGCCAGACTCTCAGCGCTACCTAGAAGTTACTTCAGTGCTGCCTGCTATGAGCCAGCATGTTGGCATCATTCTGCCATGTGCAACACCCAGGGGAAAGAATTCTGCAAGCTATACTTTCTAGTTTGCCTCCAGTTAAATATATGCACTGATCCTGACACTCTAATGCCAATATTGCTTATTGAAAAAACTATTATACTTGAATAGATGCTCTTTGTACAGAAACGTTAAGAGAGCTGTCTTAAAATTTATCCAAAATGTCTTGCTGTATCTTAAGTATCTGGATTACTCATTGAAAGCATCAATCTCAGTGGATATAGCTTATGATAACCAAGAATATATGTTACACATATATCAAAGTAGGTATACCTATGTATATATCCACCATGATATCCATAAATTATGCATATTCCACATCTTCAAAGCTATCTTTTCAATATAAGAGCAGGGGACAAAATCTAAGTATGTAGAAAATTTACAATACTACATCAGTTAGAAAGTAAATAAGATATTGTTATAAGAGCAAACCCAGAGGATACTCCAAATTGTTTTGTACCTTATTACAGTTTCCAACAATGTTCTTACCAAAACACACTTATTTCAGCAGTTATTATTTTTCTGTTATTTATTAAGCAAGTGTCAGTGAGTATGCGAACACCTCTGCAGTCTGAATGGAGGGAGGGAGAAAGATGCATTTTCCTGTATCTGGCTGTAGGAAGTCAATAAGCCATGCAGATACCAATGATAAAAATGATGTGATCTAAGCTGATTTTAACATGGTGAAAATCTTTTTCCTCAATAGTGTTCTTCTGGCAATATATATGTATCAATTAGATCAGTCTCAGTAAAAAAAGAAGATTAATTTTTGCTATAAATTATATATAAAGAATTAATGTTAATATGCATAAACACATTCATAAAGTTTTTATAAAATCTCAGTACATTTCTCTCTACATAAGTTTCTCTTTGTTGTTTCATTAAATTTCATTATTAAAATACAACCGAATAGAAAGTTCCCAACTTTTTCAGTATGGTTCCTTCCAGATGCAAGGAGATTCAGCGATATCATAAAAAATCCCCTTAAAGTATTTCTATATTGTATGTGTATATTATCCTATTCTCTTTCCAACATACATACACACACACACACACACACACACACACCACTATTTCCATAAAGTAATCTTAATTAAAAGATATAACAATAAAAACATGTGTATGCTTATCAATATCTAACATCATTTTAAGATCATTCATGAATATTTTGATGTCACAGGCTGCTGACTGTATCTGCAAAAGTCCATGGAAGACTAGTTTTATGTAAGTACTTTTCATTGTAATTTGTATTAGAGACACTTTATAAGTAAAGACTTGGGAAATGTTTTCAAAGAGCATCAAGATGTTAGCTTATTTTCTTATAAAACATGGAAAAAGCAAACCCTAAAACAGTATAAAGTGGGACAGGTCATATGGGGCTTGATAAAACTCTATAAACATTACAAGGTCCCAAGTTACTGGCACAGTTAAGAGAATTCACTTAGGATAATCAGAAAAAGTAGCACTGCTATCCCTGGTATGAGTTTTAGTATGATTGAGTGTATACGTTAAAGTCTGACTAAAATAGTACAGAAACACAAACTGCCGGGGATTTTAATGCTGAAAGTGAACAAAGAATATAATCACTGATGCCCAGAATCAGTCTTCTAAAATGAATGATTAACTAGGGACAAGGTCCAATGTGTCACAATGGGACATATCAAAAGCCATTGTACAGTGACAGCTGATTACAACACCACTTAGAGTGGGGAAAATGGAATTGCTGACTTTACAGTAGTTATGGGGAGAAAACAACAACAGTAACAACAAAAAACTAATTTTCTAAAGACAACACACACTCACAAAACTGCAACTAATCTAAAAGCACACTAAGATTCTTAATGAACCAGAGGGATAAAGGAAAGGGCATATATAAGACAAGATTGGCAAAAAGAGTTGTTTTTCATACCGAGGGTTATTAGAGAAAGGCATAACACAAAATGCATGCTACAGAGAAAGAAGGATATAAAGCTATATATTCTCTGGTGACTTTTGTAGCTACATATTTTTTTTTTAAATATCATAAAAAATAAATGAAATCTACAAATATCTAGTATAATTAATATAGTCTTTGAAATGACTTATTTGTTCTATTCAGAAGTTAGTAATAGAGTATGTGAGGGGAAAGAAATAAAAAGTTAGAAATGATTTTCACAGGAGTCAAAAAGCACTTATCTATGTGCCTACTGAAGAGTGTCAAATAAAACTCATTTTGCCCCTGATGTGAGCAAGAGTCTTCTTAACCAACAGGGATAGCAACTCCATCTATATAATACAGTGTTTTAAAAAAATTGAAGAAGAAGAAAGAAGGCTATATTAAGCTAGTATTCCTTTAAATATATAGCAAATTTCATATGAATATCCTTAGCTAACTTGTAATGTTATAGGTATTCAGATATAATCTCCACAGTCTACAAAAACTTGAAGCATTTCTCTTAATTTCTGTATAAAAGTGATTGGGCTTCAAGTACTGCTTACATCCTGTGTAAGTAAGACACAATTCATTCTTTCTGCTGTATTCTATTTTTTATAATCAAGTAAGTCCAGCCCACACTCACAAAGGTATAAATGATCCCAGAAGGTGGGAATCATGGAAGGGTGGTATCTTAGAAGCAGTTTACCACAACACGTAAACTTAAAACTCAGAAATCATTTAACTTCTTTTTTTCAAGTGGGTCAAGACATCAACCTTTTAATAGCTTCCACTTTCCACTAAAACATAATGTTGAGACTACTTGAACTTGTTGTTCTCTAAGGTTTTTTCCAATTCCAATTTACTGAGAATAGTTGGCATTTACCAGATAAAAGTATGTTAGAATTTAATAAATATTTCAAGAAAAGCATGTTTAAATACAGCTGTTCAAAGGAGAGAAATAATATCATACAAGGAAGAGCCAAAGAACGAGCTTTTCACAGCTGGATTTTGGAGTACAGAGAATGCCATAGGAAGGGGATAGCATTAACAAAGATATGGAGGTAGGAATTAAGTATAAGGTGATGTCAGTGAAACTGAATATGGTCTTGGTTGGTCTTGGTTATACACACATATAGTACATGTGTGCATAATGATGCTAGAAAATGGAAGTTGAAGTAGAAGATTTGGTCAGCTAGAGCCAAAAGGACCATGCATTTCAAACCAAGGAGACTGAAAAAACTGAACAGAGAAGAACCACAGAATATTTCCAAGTAAAGAGAACTATCTGCAGAACTGTAATTCAGAAATAAAAATTTGGCAGTTGCTAAGATGGAAAGGAAAGGACATTCCACATCCCTGGGGTTTTGCAGACTCTAGCCATGTTCTTTACTTAGTCTCTTGCTTTTAGCTCAAATTTCTCTCTGACCTAGTATTCCAGTATCACTACTCAAGATGAATAATTGGCACAGCAAACATAGTATGTATCCCAATTAACTCACTATCCTTCCTTTGAAATGTGCTCTTCTATTTTTCTTTCTCTTTATTATCAGCACCACCATTGACTCAGTGCCCCCAGACACTAGGCTGTTGAGATCCTCACCCTCTTTCATTCCTACATTTCAATCAGGCCAGCTACCAATACTAATTCTATCTCTTACTCTATATTCTCAAGGTCTTTTGCTTACTTTGGTATCAGAAAGTCTTGCTACTACAAGTAAAGATAACCAGAGGGCACTCTCCCCCCAACCCACCCACCCAATCAATATCTTTATCCTGAGGAAGATTCTAGAAGAATTTTGACAATCATATCAAGGGGATGAATCTGGAAAGTCAATCAGATTTTCCACCAGTCTGGTAGAACGATTGCCTGAGACGCAATAATTACATTATGATGACTGATTGTGGGATTATACAATAGTTATATAAATAATTATGGTACATGGAAGAAAATAAAGTGATTCTTGCTCAAATACATGAGATTTGTATACTGATATTTTCTGCAGTATACACACTGGGACCTGTTCAGTGTGGCCTTGAATATGTATCACTATGATAAGAGAGATACTAATCCTTAGAATTGAACCCAGTATGTTTTGTGACAGTGATTATGATTTTGTTGGACAATTGGTAGACAGAATTTGGAGTCATGTATCACTTCTGAAATACCAGTGGCCTGTGAGGAAAATGAGTTCTAATCTTCCTGAGATTTCCAGGACAATTCCTAGGAAAGGGAGAGGGGAGGAAAGATATTTTAAAAATCTCTACCTTAGCTGCTAAATTTATTAAAAAAAGCAAAGAAGAAGAAGAAGAAAATGAAACAAAACTAAGCACAGAACTCTCCCTGGAAAGGGATGGTTCTGCCCAAGGAACTTTAAATTCAGAACGTGGAGATCTGACCTATTTAGAACAGGTTTTGGCAGGTGTAAAATTGAGTATGGTGCTCTGCTTAAGGCATAATTTGACTGAGCCCCACACCCATCAAAAATTATCCTGAAGCTGGAATTCATGGCTGGCAGGCTATAGGGAGGGTGGGGAGAATTGGCATTTGCTGCTCACCATTGAGGCACCACAGAAGCTAAGCACATATTGGGTGATGCCCACACCACCAGCTTAGATGTTACAGATAAGGAATATGAGACTTGGAAGAGTAGTTCAGGCTTGTGTAGTGTTTTCAGAATGCCAGCAGCAAAATGACCCCAAAGGATAAAAGGGCAATACCCCTTAGTCTATGATTCTGCCACTTATGATGTGGCTTGGGACACATACAGAGATTATAATTTGGAGAATAAGATCATATCCCATAAGGAGAGAGACCTGCCCTGCCACACAGAAGGAAGATTTCTCAAATGCCTAAAAACATAGGAAAGTATAAATGTTCTTCTTCTAGGTTTGTTTGTGGCAAAAACAAGTTTGTTGTATTGAGATGGTACCTACAATCATCAAAGAGGAAGCTAAAGAATGTTTAGAGGTACAGTGCTCAGGAGAGGAGACCTTTAGGAGGGAGCTCAGAGTGTAGAGCATCTTCCCCTCACATTCAGGATAGCCAAACCCAAGGAGGGGAGAAAAAGGAGCAAAAACATCCTCTTGGACAAAAGACCCTGGGTGTAAAGATAGACTGGACATGGTAATTCCTCTTCCCCTCTACCTTTAATGCAGAAAAAATGTCAAAAAGGTACCCAGTTATCAACCCAAAGACTCAAGGCAAGATAATGGCTTTGAGAAAAAAAGAGAACATAATTGGTACCATGTCCCTCACATTCCATCATCCACCAAAGACCAGTACTTGCCTCTCAAGGATTTCAAGACTGAGTAAGAAATGGACAAAACTGTGTTCATCTTCCAACTGTGGTAAAGGAGCCTTCCTTGCTCAGGAGTTCTTGGTTTGCTAAGAATTCCTCCTACAAGTATAAATACCAGATCTTTCCCTTTGTAGTACCATGTAAAAGAGTTTAGGATGTCAATCAACATTTATTGGAAACTTATGTTCAATTCATCAAGTAACTGTTGTATTATATAGGAAACATCTTTTTCTTCAAAACCAAAGATAAATATAGCCACATATTTGTCCATGAGAAGATAATCTTCAAAACAGTTTATTTGAAATAGTTTTAGAATATGATGGTGTATTTATATATTCATATGAACATGTGTGATGCTCAGAAAATATACAGTAACTGAGTAAATTAAAAAAAAAAAAGAGCTAAAAAGCAACTTTCCCCCTAACCCCTACTCATTTTACCCCTAACCATCACTCTGCATTTTATTCCTTCTTTGCTCCCAGTTTCATTTTGCAAATGCATAGTGCAGCCTTGATAAACCTATGGGATGATACTCTGAGTTTTTCTGGAATCCTCAAATTCGCAAATACAGATAGATATACAAGAACTTGCTGTGCACAGTTCACAATTCTATTGAGAGTCTAGTATTTACTGATTTCGATTTAATATGACAAGTTTACATTAAAGTTTGATTTCACCTTGGATGACCTCAATTCACCAAAGAAAGGACTGAATAACAAAGCCTTGTTTGTTGCCCTGCAGATGATGGGTAGTCAGGATCTCTCTCTACCTGATAATTGAGTGATAGTATAAATGGTAGATTCCATTTACTGAGGGCTCACTATGTGCAAACACCGTGCTGAGCACTTTATAAATTATCTTTATGCCATCTCAATTAATACGATAGCAATCGTCACAATCAAGTCCTTGAGATAGGTTTCAAAATCCCCATTTGAGATAAAGAAGCTGTGGATTATCCAAGTATGTAGCGAAAGACTCAATCCCAGGTCAGTCTAACTCTGAAGCCCATATCTGTGGCTTTTATGTTAAACCAATTCCCCACTAGTTATTGCCTCTAAGACTCTCAGAGAACTTTCCAAATGTTTTCCTCAATAAAATGACAAATTATTACATCACAGAGCTCTAGAGGTTAATAAGGATCCCTGGTAGCAAAGTAGTTGAAGTGCTGGCTGCTAACTGTAAGGTCTCTGGTTTGAACCCATCAGCCCCCCTGTGGGATAAAATGTGGCAGTCTCCTTCAGTAAAGATTTACAGCCTTGGAAACCCTAAGCAGCAGTTCTACTCTGTCCTACAAGTTTCCTACCAGAAACAACCAGATGGCAGGGGGTTTAGAGACTAAAGGGAAAAAACAAAATTAACATTAATAAAGTAGCTACTATTTGACATAACTCTTCACTGATTTGAGCGATCCTCTTTTCTAAAACTGTAGTCTTCACAGTGTACAACTTACATGAAACAAGAAAATTCAATTAACCTATTTAGACAAACTCTGTGCAAGAACCTCCTCATCATCAGGATCCTCTGAAGGTGGCATGATTGTTGCTATTTCCTACTGAAGGAAACTAAAGCTTAAAAAGATCCAGCCATTTAGACAAAATATCACACTCCTTGAGGCCAAAGACAATGCTTTATTAATGTAAATATTTGTATGTTTTTTTATACATTTCTTTATACTTTTTTATACACTGGTAGCACAGTGCCCAAGGCATCTGACAGCTAACCAGAAGGTTAGTGGTTCAAACCCACAAGCTACTCCATGGAAGCAAGACTAGGCAATCTACTTCCATAAAGATTTACTGTCTCAGTAACCCAATGGGAGTTGCTATCAGTCAAAACTGACTCTCCAAGGCAATGGGTTTGGTTTTCAGGTTATATATAATGTAGTAGAGTATATTGCATAGTAGAGCTTAGGGAGCTCTGGTAGCGTAGTAGTTGACTGCTAACCAGAAGGCTGGCGGTTCAAACCCACGAGCCACTCCTCAGAAGGAAGGTTGGGCAATCTACTTATGTAGTGATATCACCTCGGAAACCCAAGGAGGGGTTGCTATGAGTCGGGTTCAACTTGACAGCACATAACAACAACAACAATAGAGTTTCAATTCTAAAGCACTTGGTTTGTGTAAGGCTGTGGTCTACAGTGGGAGGCCTTAGTCCATTTTGAAGCTTGACAGAAGTTTCAGACACCGTTTGGATTCCTTCTGACCATTAAATCAGCATTGTGGCTATGCACATACAAGTTCCAGAACAAATCTAGGGAGAGGCAGTTTACCTTCAGGAAAAGTGTGGTTGGAAGAAGATTATGCTCACACAAGGAACTAGGGAACTTGCCCGAGTGTGTACTTTTCTAAATTTAAGGCTGGTAGCCACCGTGTTTGGTAGCCACCTTGTGGCTAAGACTCAGGCTGCATGGTCACGAGTCACAGCATAAGTCACACATCCAGATCACCACCTAGCCAGGTGGTCGAGGCCCAGGACCAATCCAGTAACCCTTTTCTATCTTCAATTCCCAATCATGATCTTCTCTCCACTTCTGTAGTCCCGCTGCAACAGTGACCAATGGATCTACCACCAATCATGATTTTGTGATGATTCCCTTTTTTGTCTTTCAATCACATATAATTAGCCCTACAGCCATGACGCAAAGAACTCCATTGAGCTTTCTACATGCTGATGGTTTCCCTCATCCCAGATGATTGTTTTTGTTTTGTCTTTGTCCTGTCCAAGGCTTAATAAAAGTGTCTCTAACGAACCTGTTTGGATTTGGGGTCTCCTTTGCCCTATTAAGGAGCTCTGGTGGCATAGTGCCTAAGGCATTTGACTGCTAACCAGAAGGTTGGCGGTTCAAACCCACTGGCCACTCCATGGAAGCAAGATTGGGCAATCTACTTCCATAAGGAATTACTGTCTTGGAAACCCAAAGGGGGTCACTATAAGTCAGAATCAATTCAATGGCAGTGAGGTTTGTTTGTTTTTTTTTTCTTTTCTGTTTTTGGTTAGCCCTGTTACAACAGAAACTGTCTTAATAAATGTTGAGTAAAAAATGGACCAAGGAGTGGAATTAGGATTTGGTAGGGACATTATCTT
>NW_006921758.1:791604-798787 GCF_000298275.1 Orycteropus afer afer | reverse complement strand
TTGAACCGCCAGCCTTCTGGTTAGCAGTCAAGTGTTTTAGCCACTATGCTACCAGAGCTCCTTACAATACAGTAGTACTCAATAATTGTAGATTGACTCTAGAATACTTACTGAAAGGACAAATTAAAAGAAACAAAAAATCTTTCCAATACAGCTACAGACTTCCAGGGGCAAAGTAAACAAACAGAAGTCGATGAGCTGGTCAACAACCACAATGAGGCAGATAAAATCAAAGGGAATAGAAAATCAGAGAAGCTAAAAGGTCTACCTATGGAAAATTGAGTGTTGAGTGTATACAGACACTGCCATGACAGAAACTCATAAACTCGCACATAACACAATATAGCCCTACAGAGACACATACAAGTATTATTAGATTCTTCAGGTATCCAGGTCCCATACCATTTACTACCTTAAAAGTAAAGGTCAAAATGGTGAATTGAATCAGCAATCAGTGGGAAAAGTAGTGCTGTTAAATACATACAGAAACCAAATTCACACATCCCCCTCCCATTTGGCTGTGATTTTTCAAATATAAACTGCAGAGAGCAGTAGAATGATGATATCACCATAGATTAGATGTTCTACTTAACAAAAGTGGTCATATTCTTATTTTCTTCTTCCTTGGGGAGCCTTCATCTCAGGGTAACTTTTAAATAGAAACAACCAGCTTTTCAGCAGAGCCTGATTATCAATTTGCACCTCTGGCAAAGGAAGGCCTAGAATTCTATTGTTTCGTTAATTGTCAATTTGCATCTTTGAAAGGTGTTGCATTTTCCCTTCATTCTAGCAGGTTAAGACTAATTCTGTATGTTAATAAATATTATGAACACTTTCCACAGAAATGCAGTTTGCTAAAAAGCATGTTATTATGGTTATTTTCCGTTTTCCTCTACTTAATTACATATTAGATTTTAAAATTAATTTTATCAAACTAGTTGAGCTCTTTTTTTTTTTTTTCCTTCACAAAGTTTTGCTTTTCACATTTAGAGAAAATGCTTTTCTAAAGTACAATTACCGGCAGTCATGGAAAAGTTACAAATCAATTAAGGAGAACTATGAATTTTACCTTGAGTAGATTATTTAAAATTTCTTCATTTTCTTCTTGTTGATAGTAAGAAACGTATTTTTTTTTAAAAAATTCATTTTATAAAATAACTGAAAAGTGAGAAAATCAAGATGAGGAAAATACACTAGGAAAAGTGATAAGATAAAAATTATTCGTTTCACTTACTTTACAAGTAAGAACTTGGAGAATTAAAAGTTCTTAACATGTCCTATCAGTACTTGTTCCAGTACTTTAGTTGGAATGATATGATCTTTTTGATATGCTTGTCAAAGCAGGTATTTTTAGTATACTGCAACATTTTCCCTGTCTGATTGCTAGATATAAAATGCTAAGTCTAATATGGTAACTCTCAAAAACTTACTGAGATTAAGAAGGTGGTGCTTATAAAGATCACATATTTTCCTAACAGATCTAAGTGAAGATGTTTAAACACCACTTATACTGATTTTTTTTTTAAAGAAAGCTTCATATATCATGCCAAAACCAAACCAAACTCTCTGCCACTGAGTTGGTTCTGACTCATAGAAACCCCTCTGTGAGTTTCTTAGGCAGCATCTCTACGGAAGTGGATTGCCCAGTCTTCCTTCCCAGGAGTAAGTAGTTGGTGGGTTTGAACTGCCAGCCTTCTGGTTAGTAGTCAAACGCCTTAGGCACTATGCCACCAGAGCTCCTTCATATATCATAAGTAATTTTAATTTACCATCTTTATTTATATGCTACCTCTTTCAAAAAGAGTTTGAGAGAGGTATTATCTGTTTCATTGGTCTCTCAAGTGCAGAGTCACTGATAACAGTATCAACCTTTAGGTAATGAAGATCACACATTTAAAAGTCTGGGAAATGTTTTGTACAATATAAATGCTACATGTGTTATTTAGTGCTCTTAAGGCACCTGTTCCTAAACCATGTCATCATTCCAAGAAAAAGCATCGAGTTATGGTTGCACTCATACATTATAAATATTTAAAAGATTTTTCAAAATATTAACACCCTGAAAGCAAAATTTACTTAACATTTAGATCAAATTCTTAATTAGGATTATCCCTGTGTCCACAGTAGTTATAGCATACATATATATATATCACTAAAGAGATGTACAATGACTCTTATTACTTTTCTACATTCTTTTGATGAAATCTATGGTACTGACCAAACTAAAACTATTTGAGGGGGAAAAAAAGGAAAGAAAATGGTAAGATAGCAACTGGGAGGACAAGTCATTGGGTACGGAAATTGGTGAAGAGATGAACAATTGAGTTTTAGGAGTCGATATTGTTAATTCCATATGCAAATAAGTCAGTCCTGTCAAGTAATGTCAGAAAACAGACAACTATTGAAACACTGTTAATAGCTTAAGTGGTTTAAGTGACTAAGCAATAAAAGAACTTTAGTGGTTTTTTTTCCAGCCCTTTTTTCTTTTGTACTTTAAAATACAGACATCCACATTTTAAAATAGCTCTGAGCCTGTAGACATTCATCACTATATTTCATATATTATTTATTGAACACTTACTATGTGTCAAGGTTTTTAAATTATTTTTGAAAAAAATGTAATCAGTTGGCATGTGGGTTATTTTAGTAGTAAAACGGAACATACTTTTTTTGCAAATTAATTTCCAGTTTAAGCTAATATCTGATGTCTGTGGAGAAAATAAATATAATTTAGTCTACTACTATCAGAGAAAAATTTTAAGTGAATTGACTGGAATTATTTTCAAGTCTGCCTGTTAATAGGAATGTTGAAAACAGATATTCACATTTCTTTCACTGTTCACATCACTGCCATCGAGTCCACTCATAACGACCCCTCCTTGAGTTTCCGAGGTGGTATCACTATGGAAGTAGATTGCCCAACCTTCCTTCCAAGGAGTAGCTGGTGGGTTTGAAGCACCAGGCTTCTGGTTAGCAGTCTAATACTGTTCTGGTTACCTAGTGCCACTCTGACAAGAATATACCACAAATAGGATGGCCTTAACAAACAGGAGTTTATTCTTACAATTTGGAGGATTTAAGTCCAAGTTCAAACTGCCAGGCCCTAGGGGCTGGGTGAAAGCCCCTCAGCCTTGGGCTTCAGCTCTACCTCCAGCTCCTGGCCCACTGAAGCTATAGGCTTTTTCTAAACTCAGACAGCTGCTGGCTGCTGAGGCTGCTAAGCCCAAGGTTGCCAAGTAAAAAGGCACAGTCCCAATGTTACCAAACCACATGGCAGGCCATTAACTCAAATCCATTGTAAGCCCCAAGGTTGGCAGAGCATGGCAGGCTGCTGAATAATGACACAGCCACATACAGGGTCCAAGAGTGCCATAAACTAGAGATCATTCCCAAAGTCGCTGTTTATATATGGGAAGCGGACCACATACCCAAAGACAGCTACTCAACTGCTCACAGTAGATTCTACCATGGAGTTGATTACCAGTCTCATCATGGGGAATACTACATCCAGCTGCCCAGCCACTCAACCAGGCCTAGCCAAGTTGACACTAAAACATAACCACCACAATGCCGTAGGCACTAGGCAATCAGAGCTCCTAATCCTATCTAAGAGGAAGACATCCGGCCTCTTAAGATTCCAGACTCAGCCAGCGTCTTCCTTCAGTCATAAGGTGACTACTCATTCTCCCTCTTTTTATGATGCATATGCTTGGGTGGTATAAATAGTTAAGAGCTGGTCTACTAGCTGAAAGGCTGGCCATTCAAAGTACCCAGAGAACCATCAGAACAAAGGCCTGGTGATCTGCTTCTGAAAGGTCACAGCCTTGGAAACTGTATGGAGACATGCACACATGGGGGTTGCCATGAGTCAGAACTAACAACAACAACAAAAGCTTCAATTACCCGGTTCTTCTAAAATATACAGGGAGTTCCGGGGGCATAGTGCCTAAGGCATTTGACTCTTAAACAGAAGGCTGGCAGTTCAAACCCACCAGCTACTCCTCGGAAGGAAGGTTGGTCAATCTACTTCTGTAGAGATACTGCCTCAGGAACCCAGGGAAGGGTCACTATGAGTCGGATCTGACTTGATGGCAGTGAGTTTTTAAGTTAACTAATTAATGAATCAATGGATTCATTAACAAATTAATGAAACACTTAAGCAAGAAAAGGAACTTATTGGAAATCAAATAATGTGAATTACTCATTTATCCCATATCTAATAACTAGCTTCTCTCATCATCTCTACAATGATTTCTTCAATGTTCCTTTTAACTCATCTTCTGTGCTTTTACTAACTTGGTCTAGATTATGTTACACTGAGTTTGAAGATCCCTGAAGAGAAAATGCAACAAAATAGCTCATTTGAGTTTAAAATTGCTTATTCTATGGTTTCTTCTTGCTTATAAACATTCATTTTTTTTTACAGTTAACATAAAAAACTAACCGAATCAGTTGTTGTTGAGTCAATTTTTCACGATTAACACGCATTGCTTGTTATTTATAAAAAGAAAAAAGCAAACTAAAATGATTGAGACAATAAAAAAGAAAAAAGGGAAAGAAAACAGAAATTTAATTCTAAAGAATTAAAACATGTGGAAAACATGACCTTATCATACATAATGTTATTGTTGTTGTTGTTATTTGCCATCAAGTCGGACCCGACTCATAGTGACCCCTCCTTGGGTTTCCGAGGCAGTATCACTAGGGAAGTAGATTACCCAAACTTCCTTCCAAGGATCATACATAATATTAATTTACATATCCTGTGGGGAGGAGAAATATGTGGAAAGATACCTTGTGGTTCAGTGAATTACTTAATATGGCCCTTCTAGCCATGTAGGGTCTTGTGAGTCCTACTAAATGATTGGTATGCAAATAAGGTACATGTGGCCCACCAAAGTGATTGGACAGCTTGCTAATTTTGTAAATAAGCTACATGGCATCCTTGTGAGATCATGTAAATAAGGTGTATGGAACCCCAATGAGGTCACTTTTATATCCCACTAGCCAAAAATAGGGAGCCAATTTCAGAGCAAAAGGTGGACCTCTCTATCATATCAAGAAGAAAAGCTGGGGACAGAACAAGTCTTTTGGACCTGGGGTCCTAGTCCCAGTACACAAAGAGAACTGTTAACACTGGAGACTGTGAGAAGCAGTGGAAAGCACAGGACAGTCCAGTGGTAGAGAAGTGGTAGCAGCAGAAGCAGGAGACCAGCAGGAGATGGTATGTTTGCTTCTCAACCCATGGAGCAAGACAGCTACAGTTGGTGTATAGATCCATGGAGCAGGAGAGCTAAGTGCCTTTGGGCAGGCGGCTTCCTGGCAGAGCTAAAAGAAATTTCTAACACTTGCTCGAACAGGGTAGAGGCCAGGCTAAGGGCCAAGGCCTAAGAGAGGAGCCTTGACTTAGAAAGCTGAGAAGAGCTGTCCTAAGGGTGCCAAGTGGAGACTGTCCTCAGGGAGCCAAGAAGATCTTATCTTCAGGGAGCTAAAAGGAGCTTGTCATCAGAGGCCCAAGAGGGGCCTGTCCTCTAGAATCTAAGCACTAGGATCCAGGCTCAAGCAGGGCCCCACGGCAGAGGCGTGGTTGTGGGCATGGCCAAAGAAGGTGCCCTGATCAAAGAGCTGAGTTTTGCATCTTAAGTCATTTCTGATTCTGAATTGTAATCAGTTACTTCTCTAATAAACCCATAACTGTAAGTATTCTGGGACTTCTGTGTGGCCCTTGTAATGAACTCATGAACCCAGAGGAGAAGTAGAGTGTGCTGTGGGAGGAACGGCTATTGTCAGAATTGGTAAAAAGGTAGGAGAGAAAAGGATGTCTATTTCCACCTCATAGGAGTCAGCTGTGGGCTGATTTTGATGCTGATGATTCTCCCCCATTACAAAGTTAGACAAGGATGTCAGATGATGTTCCCATGCCATTTGTATACACCTGTTCTTCAAAGGTTCAAATTAATGTATTTGTAGGTATGGCTAGCATAATTCTTCCTCATCCCTTACTGGATTTTTTTTTTTAATGACTTTCATTTTAAAAAATCAAGAATAGGAAAACCAAAAAAAAAAAAAAAAATATATATATATATCTAGAAGTTTCTTTTTTAATAATTACAATTCTGCAAATCATTTAGAAGACTTTTTTAATTTCCTCTAGTTTCAAACATAAAGGGGAAACTAGTTCAGATAAAAACCACCCTCACTCCATCTTTCCAGCATGTGGTCCCGTTTGTTCTGAAGGCCTTGGGCTCAAATAAAAGTTACAACTTTAAGTCCCACACAGAAATCTTGAAAGGACCAAATACCTGTTCAACTAACTCAGCCTTCAGAAAACGGAGGTATGACTCCTTTTTGAACCTGTCTTCAAAGTTAAGACCTTCAGCCACAGGCTTCTCTTTCACATCACTTGGGGCCCACTGGTGATCAGACAACCGTGAAGCTTCTTGCACTACCTCGAAAGTTTTGTAGCCTCTGCAGACACAGCCGTGCTGGAGACAGGGACCTGTGTCACTATATTCCCTTAGTCCATAAGTACAGAATAAAACTCACTGGAGTCCTAATACATGAAGGAAGTGTCAGAATGCAGAAATCTCTCAAGATCAATTTTAAACAACTTGGGTACGTTTTTGCTATATCTTTGGAGTAAAGAGGGAGGGGAGGAAGTCTGTTGCAGCACTCAAGCATACCTTCTAACCAAAAGTCGACAGGCATTCACCACCTATGCCACCCATGTGAAACCTTACATAATGAAACACAAACACTTATTTGCCTCTTTCTGAACTTCAATAACAGACTTGACATTGGCACAATTTGTCGTTGAGAGCACTCTTTCAAAGACTGCCAATTTCTCAGCTATTAAGACAAATTTTCAGCACTGTTTCACCTCACTTATCAGAATGAGTGAGAATGACTGGAATTCCCTACTCCAACCCTTTAACTTTAAGGTGTGGAAGAGGGAAGGAAGCAGAAAATCTTCAAGAATACAAACATGCATGCAGAAATTTACAAGCTTCGCTATCTCTTAGCATTTCTATGGGAATAATGAAATAGAATTTGTGCCAGCTATGTTTAAATTCCACATGTCCATTTCACAATGTTTTTAAAGAGAAGTTAAAAATTTTCAAGTTAAAAATAGAGGCTTGCTTTAAAAAGCATTCCTTATTAGGTAGAACAGTTTTATTTATTT
>NW_006921758.1:790315-791389 GCF_000298275.1 Orycteropus afer afer | reverse complement strand
CTCGGAAGGAAGGTTGGGCAATCCTACTTCCGTAGTGATAACTGCCTCGGAAACCCAAGGAGGGGTCGCTAGGAGTCGGGGCCGACTCGACAGCACACAACAACAACAACAACATTTCTGGAGAACCATGGAGCAGACAAATTGTTAAAATGACGAGGATAAAACCAGGAACTCTGATAATGGAAGAGCTGTGAGTCATTTTATTTTAGTCCTGGACAATCACTGAAAGTCATATTTAAGAATGAGTGTCAACCATAAAATATATTCTGTGTATTTTTTTAAGATGGCAATTTGTAACATGTTTTTGCAACTTCGCTATCCAAATACATTTCAATTAAAAATATTTAGTTATCTGAACCATGATTTATTTTGAAGACTTGCAATTATGTGCATAACAAATTTCATATGTGTAGAGCAAACCTGAACTTTAGGTAATATTTGTCCAAAATGCAAGATTATAATGATTAGTCCAGTCATAAGAAATGAAGCTTTCAAAATCCCTGTCAACACTACTGTGATATATAAACTTAAATAGCAATTATTAACTCATTGTAGGTATCCTCATTTAAGTTGTTTGTTTCCATTCCTTAACCCCCTGGCCACTAGCTTCTTCATCTAATTTCAGCAAAATATCAGGAACATTCTTTCTACTCCTGGTGGGACTCCTCCACCTCTGAAGCTTCAATCCAACTCTCCTCCTCACATAACATCACATGGTCTCCATCTCAAGGACCCATCTGTGAAATTCTCTCATTCAATAACGCTGACAATACCTCCTCTTTGACTTCACCAAGCCCTTGAAGCCTTTCCACTCTCTTTTTTCCTTCCATTTATCAGTCATCTCTTGCCTCTACTTCTTTTCTTTGTTATAATCTATACCTTAGCTAAACTCTTGGTTAACACTCTAAACTCCTTAATTTTTTCATTCAGTATAATCTAAAAATGTCCAAATCTGGATTAATCCAACAAGGTCAAATATTGTCCCAATATCTACTCTTCCTTTATTCCAAATTTTAGCAATATAAATATTTAACAACCTTCTTTGGAATTATACATAACCATAAAACAAATGTC
>NW_006921758.1:781660-790215 GCF_000298275.1 Orycteropus afer afer | reverse complement strand
GAGGAGTGGCTGGTGGGTTTGAACCGCCAACCTTCTGGTTAGCAGTCAAGTGCCTTAGGCACTATGCTACCAGAGCTCCTATAAAACAAATAGTAAGGTTAAATGCAAAACTGGTATGTGTAATTTCTGGGTTAGACATGAACTGAAAGGGAGAAGTCATGCCAATCTTTTCCTTTCATTTTCCTTGATGTCTAAAGTAAGGATAAAATAGCTCAAGCGCTGGCAGCCATCTTGTATCATAAGATAGGCTCAGAAGTTGTATAGCTATGACAATGAAGTAGCCTGGGTCCTTAAACCATGAACGACTATATTTTTGCCTGACTACTTCAGGATCCTTTGAACAAAGAGAGAAATAAACTTTTATCTTAGTTAAATCTCTATTATTTTTTCTTGTTCTGTTTCTAAAAGCTGACCTAAGCGTAACTACTTACTTATGCTGGTTAGCTGTCTTCTCCATTTTTATACTTCTCAATGTCTCAGGTTCTGCTTTTGTCAAATGAGAATAATAATATCTAAATTCTTCAATTTGTTGTGAAAATTAAGGAATTAATAGCAAACAATAAACATTCAAAAATATTAGTTATTATCACTAGCATTACCTTGGTATATCCCAGTAAATAAAGACTTACTGTCTAAATCATGAGGATTGATACTCTTACTGAGCCTTCATGTCCTTTCATTTGCTTTTAGTAATCTCCTAATCTAGCCTCTTTGGTGATTATTCTGCACCTTCACACTATACTCAATCCATACTCACTATCCTCTCCTTCTCAGCCTCCTCAGTTGACACCCCCTATATAAAAAGCTGGGACCGCCTAGCATGCACTACCCACAACACAGAGTGACCCACCTGGACACCTCTCTGTGTTCTCTCTCATGCTGCCTGTTTATCTTCCTGCTGTTCCTGAGGAAGAGATGCTTTTCTTTCATTTAAGGCTCATCCCTCTGCTTGGCTGTGGGTGCCATGTTCTTCCTTCCCTCTTTTGTCCTGCCCTTGCATATTCAACTCTTGCTTTTCTGCTGATTTCATCTCCCCTTTATGGATAAACATGTTCTTATCAATATTAAACATGAGGATTCATGCATGGTCCTCATACTAAAAAGTTTTCTTCCTTTCCTTGTTCATCCACATGTCTAGTAACCCAACACTCCACTCTAAACCCTCATCAATAAGATTTTCTCTTTGTTTCCAAGCCAGAAAACTGGAAGCCATCTAATACTTCACTTGTCCTTCATGTTCCATAAATTAATCATCAATACAGATTTACTCCCTAAATATCTTTAAAAAATATTCTTCCTTCTCTGGTCTCACCACTATTCTATCTGGCCAAGTCTTCTGTGAAATAAATTCCTATGTGGTTATCCAGTCTATTTTCTTCCCTTAAAATCCTATGCATGATTTTTATAAACTTTTAATCAAATCATATGATTTTCCTATAGAATAAAATGCAAGCTCTATAACATGGTAAACAAGGCCCCTTCTATAACATGGTAAACAAGGAAATCTAGTTAGATTTCCTATTACATCTTCTAAAGTTTCCATCATGTACTATCAAATTAATGGTATGACATACAATTTCATTTTCCTTTGAACAATTTATCCTTCAAACCCCACTCAATTGTCATCTCTTCTCTGATACCATGCATGATCAACCACCTTTCCTAACAAAATTAAACATCCTTTCTTCTGTATAATATCTTGGTAGGTTATACATATACTATTTACAGATTATCTCATAGTTTAGTGTATATGTGTGCTTCCGCATTTCTATTAGTACGCTAAACGTCTTATAGGTAGAAACAGGCTTCTCTGACCCATAAGGTTTCCTAAGCTGAAATATTTATGGGAGAAGACTGTCAGGTCTCTTCTCCAGTGGAGTGGTTGATGAGTTCACATCACCAATCTTTCCATTAGCAGCCAAGTGCTTAACCACTACACCACCAGGGCTCCTTCTCAGTGCATACCATAGTGATAAAGCTCTGGGATGAGCATATAAATATACAGAAAATATTTGAAAAAATCGTGTAAATTGTACCAAAGTACTAAAGGGGGGGGATCATTATTTTAATAATCAAGGGTCCTCCACATCCAATTTAGGCTTCTTTTTGTTCTCAGATGGTCAAGTTAAAAATCATTTTATAGCATGTTTCCTCCTAATTCTTCTAAACAGCTAGCTTTAATAGGAACTATCATTCATTAATTTTTCCTTAATCTTATTTTCAACTCTTTTCTCTTGAAACCTTATTAACCCATCTCATCATTTATTCTTCCAATGATTTCCCGTCAAATTGACTGCTTCTTTCACCAGATTTCTCTGATTTCTATTTCTATTCTTTAGAGTATAGTCTTATCTGGTGTCCTTGCTATTAGTTTTTACTTTTGTTCCTAGACAATACCATCATATTTCATTGAAATTTGCACAAATATGAGCATATTTGGATGACAGTTAAATAACTATTTTATAATCAGATTCATTATAAACTTATGAAAAATTTTTTGTGACCAATTTAATGAAACATTAAGACTAAAATTTTTCTACATAGTGTCATCTATAGAATGTGTTGCCTTTCTTCTGTTATTGTTGTACTAAGTCATCCACACTCTCTTTCCTGCCCCTCTTGTTAGAGTTCTGTTTGTATGAGAATGTTGGCCAAGGTTAATGCTACCATTAGGATTGTCAGATAAATTTACTCCTTGCAAAGCTAAACAGTTCATCCATGGATTAAAATTGTTTGAAGACTCCATCCTGGTATTTTTATGTAAATAGGTAAGTAGTAATCTTTGTGAAATATTATTTTTTTGTCAATTAATAAAATTACATGTACTTAAAAATTACTGGGGAAAAAAAAAACCCAAGTGGGTAATCATACTGATAAAGTTCTTAATAATATTTGTATCAATTTTGAAAATTAAACATTAAGTAATTGTAATTAAAAGATATATAAAATATGACACTGGTATCGTCTCAAAATTTTAACTTTACAAATTTTTACACAGTTAGGTGTTTAAAAGCTTACTTCATAAGCATCAAAGAATACAAAACTCAATAAATCTGGAAAATAAGTTGTTGTTGTTGTTGTTGTTATGTGCTGTCAAATCAGACCCAACTCATAGAGACCCCTCCTTGGGTTTTCGAGGCAATATCACTACAGAAGTAGATTGCCCAACCTTCCTTCTGAGGAGTGGCTGGTGGGTTTGAATAGCCAGCCTTCTTGTTAGCAGTCAAGTGCCTTAGGCACTATGCTACCAGAGGTCCTGGAAAATAAGTATATGTGTGTGTGTGTGTGTGTGTGTGTATACATACATATGTCTGCATATATATGTATATATACACTTTAATTTTACATCTATTACTAATACATGCTTATTTCATATGGATACCATATTAGAGACTATCTTAGTTTCACAGTCTTGACTCAACAAATTTGAATAATTATTTGAGCCATATAGCTAGAATATAAGAAGAATCAAAATACATACTTCTTTAGAAAATTATAACATTTCAAGGTAGGATTTTTAGGCTTACTATAAGTAGAATTTTTGCTGAGCACACATTACAGTTTGAGACTAAAGAATCTTTCATTAACGTCAACCTTGTAGTAAGATAGAATAAAACTCGGTATTAAAATACAAAATGGGAAAAATACTATATTATGTGAATGAACTTCAAAAGGTTCAGAAGTTGGCCCTGATATACTCACATTCTAATCCAAGCTGGAAGTCTGAAATATTATTTGAAAATGGCTTAAAACTGTGTTTCTTTTAAGAATACAGGACCTTTATTTTCTCCTTCCCACCAGACTACTAATGCTGGAAGAACAACCCATCTTATGGCATTTTGGGCACACAATTTCCCTTCCTAGCAATAAACTGGAAGTACAGAGTTTACGTCTGTTTGATTCCCATCTGTCAACTAAACAGCAATGAAGCAATGAGATCAAATCCATCATTCAATTTCTAAGGCTGTATATTAGTTATAGGCTTGATCATGGCCTTTTAGGAACTCCATGTATAAGATGGAAAAAAAAAAAAAAAAGAAAGAAAGAAAATCAAGGCACTAACCTATTCTATGCTAATGGTAAACTTTAAATTAGATGTATAAATCTGTGTTGCTCATTAAATAGCATGTGCAATCATTATTACCAAAGTGCACTTGAGGTGCTGTCCTTAAAGATGTATGAGACAAGTTAGGAAGAGTACCTCCTCCTATATGGGGCCAGGCATATATAGAGGGTATAACAAATAAACAACATTAGGAACCCTGTGCTAAGTAATATTACCAATGAACAATGATTAGTGTATTGAAAGGTATTTTGACTGGAGTGGTAGAAATAATTGCATCTTTGAAAAAAAACCGTATGTGTGTGTGTGTGTGTGTGTGAGTGTCTTCTCTCACCCAATCTAGTATAGATTCCTCTTTACGGCTGACCTAAGTTTTCTTTCTTCTTGTAAAAAGCCTGAAACACTTATGTTGGTGTCTTAGTTAGCTGACGTTTCTCACAGAGTTTATAATGAATTGTCTCACATTTTATCTGTGTTATACCTTTGATAGCAAGTTAAAAGTAGAAGAGGGGGAAAAAGAAAAAAAAAAAAAAAACCTACCTGCAAACAAAAAACTCCTGTTAAAGAAATTCTTCATTGCATAGTTAACATTTTGCTTGGGGAAGAAATCAAACACATACTTACAAAAGGATGGGGTGCTAGTGTGGATTGAGGGCAGTGTTACACAATGGTTTCTGTCAAAATCCCCAAACATTATTTCTATCATCATTTCTAGTTATACTTGCCTTCAAAACTTCAATCAAATTCAGGAACAAATCCTTTCCTCACTCAAATAGAAATCATGTGTTACTACTGTGATACTAAGATTTTTTATTTAACCTCATTCAATTTTATAAGGCAGCATTTCTCAAATGTGTGCTCCTGGTTAAGCAGCAAAATTATCATCTGGAAACTTTAGATACATAACATTCACAGATCCCTACACCAAGCCTAGAGATACAGAAATTTTGCAAGGTAACCCATTAATCCTTTTAACAAGGTCTTCAAATTATTCTGATGTACTATCATAATAAGGAAATTTATTAATTTTTATAACATCAGTGTATCTATCTAAATAGAGTATTTTTTTCTAAAATATATGCAAATAAACTATTTGGTCTCAAAACTGTTTAGTGTAGTTGATAAAGTAAAATTAAAAGGTAACTATGATTAAATATATAATTACAGTGTAGAAAGACACACAAACATACACATATATATAGCATCAAGTTATTATCAGTGGAGTTCAGAACTCTAGACTCAAATCATATTAACTTTCTAGCATACACTCTAAAACCACTTGTGCAGCATCAGAGTACCATTTCATAAGAAAACAGAAATAAAATAATGTAGTAGCTTTCACATAATAACTTATGTTAATAGCTTTATATTGTAATATTGGAAAATCAAATGGCCTTCTTGAGATAGAAAATGGTGGGTATAAAAGGTTATGTGTCCAGATATAGCTGGTCCCTGGTACTGGGAACAAATAATGCAGAGACTTTGCCTGTCATGGTTATTTTTTTTTTCCTTTTTTTGTGGGGGTAGGTAGTGGGTGAGAGGGATAAAGTTTATTTACACTTCAGAGGGGTAAAAAGGACAAAAATTTTACAAAGGAGAGTCAGTGTCACTTTCTCAGCAAGTTTCTAAAAAATAATTTGACACTATTTTCTGATAAAAATTTAAAAATTATTAGGAAAAATGTTCTCTAATAGAGAAATATGTATTAATTATTAAAGAAATATAATACATTATATATCTTTATAAACAATTATAATATACAATTATATATTTATACATAACTATATATGTTAATTTTTTTATTCATAACTGAGTATAAAGAAGGACTATTTCCAAGGGCAAGTCTAAAGGTAGTTTTGTGACACTTACTCATTTTTTAGCAAAAAATAGTCTTTGTAATACTGTGTAACAGTCATTAAACTGGAGAAAAAACAAACTCACTGCTGTCCAGTCGGATCCAATCGTAGAGACCCCTCCATGGGTTTCCGAGGCCATATCTCTACAGAAGTAGATCGCCCAGTCTTCCTTCCAAGGAGTGGCTGGGGGGTTTGAACTGCCAGCCTTCTGGTTAGCAGTCAAATGCCTTAGGTACTGCGCCAACAAAGCTCCCATAACATTCATTAGCAGTCTAAAAATTCCATCTGTTTTTAAGTCATTGTTTTTAAAATTATGGATCCTCTTTTATTTGTAACAAATACATAGCACCATAGGTAAAATCCCAGACTCTGAGGCCAAATTACCTAGGTTTATAATCTTCTCTATATTTAGTAACTGTGTGTCAAAAGGCAAGTTATTTAACTGCTCTGTGTCTCAGTTTCCTTTATGTAAAATGGAAAAAGTAACAATGCCTATATTATAAAGCTGTTGTAGACTCTCAATGAATTAATATGTATGGAACTTAATACAATGCCCAGCTCAATACTCAGTAAGTATTAGTTATTATTTTAGGAGTCCCTTTAATACTTAGAAATGTTAATCTTTTGAAGTCTCATATTTCTGATGGTGCAACACAAATATTTACTGTATTTCCTTCCTTTCTCCTTAACATACAAACGTAAATTAATAAATATTTGCACCAAGAGTGAAGTAAACTGTTTGGATTTGGATATATTGTGTTCCTCTAAAAGGCATGAGGATTCAGCTCTAGCAGAGTCATATAATTGTGTAAACTTGGGAAAATTCCTTAATCCCATCACATAGCAGTTAAAATAAACTATTGTTTAAAAGAAAGTTTAGAGAAATGCTTAAATATGGAGAGTATGAGTTACACACAAGAAAATGTTATACGTACTAAAATTTTTGGCTGTGAAGATAAAAAAGTACACCTTAAATTGGGTTTATACTATGAAAAAGTTTTAAATTACGTATCTTTATCCATATATATAAAGTATATGAGTGCAATCTTTTATAATTTATTTGTCACAAATGTAAGTCCCTCACATTTTTAAACAAAGAGATTTTTTTTGTTTTGAGTTCTCAATATCTCAATATAGTGCTCTAGAGACATGTCAGTTGATCACAGAAACAAGCATATAGGTGATAATCATTGAAAGAATCAATGGGAAGACCAAGATAGAAGATATACAATGAGCCTTGATCTAGGAAAAGATGGGACATCTCTGATAAAATGTCAGTGTCTTCCCCTCAATAAAGAATCTAGCTGTCTGTAAGACTACTAATACATAAAGAAAAGCAAAGAATAACTTGCCCCTCTTTTTACATTAATAGAAGAAGAATACGTGTTCACATGATTGTGGAGGAGATATCTTTTAGATTTGGTATAGTGAAAGGACATTCTTAACTGTGTGGGTAGTCAGTTACAAATGAATCCCATGATTGGTAAGAACAAAGGTTTCAGAGGGATACGGGTAAACCATCTCACAACTCGAATGGACAAATGAACAATGCAACTGTCTTAGAATCAGATCCGACCCCTAGTGACCCCTCCTTGGGTTTCTCAGGCAGCATCACTGTGGAAGTAGACTGCCCAACCCTCCTTCCGAGGGCAGCCTTCTGAGTAATAAAGAAGAGAGCATTTTAAATACGGTTAATAGAAGTATCTGTAGTGCAGGGCTGCTGAGACACCAGGACATGGAGTTGTTTCATAGGTGAGTGTGTGTGTATTAAGTGAGTTAATGCATGTAACCTGCAAGTACTCATTACATGGTACATGATATTTGTTATTATTAAAACACTTGTCAGAAAAATTTCAAGTCATGTCTCCCAAGATTAAGTTGCCATTTTGTTACGGGTAATTTCAATACCCAGAGTCTATAATCCTACATGTTACTTTCACCTTTAATTTTATCTCTTAATATCTTTTTTAAAAGACCCCATTTTGTGAAGTAACCATGGAAGAGTGAGATTAAGGATGTTCACATCCAGAGTGGGGAAGAAGATGGCGAATTTGAGTCTTGCCTCAGACTTTTACTCACTCCATAACTGAAGACAACATCTTTACCCCTCAGAGCCCAAATTTTACCTTATCCAAAATCAGGACCAGAGGACCTACTGGTGACATCTGGTGAGATAAGACTAGTACAGCACCTGGTGCAGAGTGGGCACTTAATAATAAACCTTTCCTTCCCTTTTTCTACCTTCCCTCTCAAAAACTAAAGGAAAATTCTCCATCATACCTATGCCATTCCATATATATTGAAAGTCATGCAATAGTTCTCTTTAACCTGAACATCAGCAAAGATGAAAAGTATTATAGAAACAACCTATGATGAATTGTAGAATAAGAACAGACTTGTTAGGCATGACTTTCCATAAAGAACTGACTACTTCCTCCTTAAGGGCTTACTGTCCTTAACTCTCCTAACCCTTACATATTTTACTTTAATGGATTTCTTGATATGTTTATGTATACCTACTAGAGTGGAAGCTTCTTGAGAAATCAAAGAGTGTTTGGCATATGAATAATAAATATTTATTTGATGAATAAAACCCACCAGCCACTCCTCGGAAGGAAGGTTGGGCAATCCTACTT
>NW_006921758.1:770295-781560 GCF_000298275.1 Orycteropus afer afer | reverse complement strand
GGAAACCCAAGGAGGGGTCGCTATGAGTCGGGGCCGACTCGACGGCAAACAACAACAACAACAACAATAAATATTTATGAAGGAGGACATGAAGCAGCCTCTTGCCACTCCTTATCCCATCTAGCAAGTTCTGGCCTCAGGGTTTTGTATTTGTTATTTGCTCTACCTTGAATGCTCTTCTCTCAGATATTGGCATAACTTCCTCTCTCACCTTTTTCCAGTCTTATGTCAAATTTCACATTCTCAAGGAAGCCTTCACTAATCACCCTTTTTAAAATTTTGTGTGCACCATACATACATACACAGACACAATGCAAACTCTGTCTCCATTCCCTCCATGTATCACTATCTGACATACTATAAATTTTTCATATTGGTTTTCTCATTATCTGTCTTCTCCGTAACATGATAAAGTATCATGAAGGCAGGGGTTTTGCCTTTTATTCTAACTATCTAACATTTAGTACAGTGGCTGGGACATAGTAGGTGCTCAATAAATACTTGTGAAAGCAATGAATCAATTTTACAATGACTTAGCACTTGGAAGATAAAAGATGAGTCTTATGATGAAAAATAAGAGACATTTATAGAAACTTAACAACTATGTGATGATTAAGTTAATCCCTTGATATCAAGTAACTGCCTAGAACTCATTCTCTGTTACTTGATATACAGCAGTTTTAATTTCTTCTTCAAGTAAAGGAGTTTTAATTTTTCTCATAGGAAATTAAATAACTAGATTTTTCTAGTACTATATTATCTCAAAATTTTGATAGACCAAAGATATAAGGATCCATGAAGTCTATACTCTTAATTTATAAATTAGGAAACTGAGAACTAGAATGATGAAGACTTCTGAATGTCTCTGTCAGAACTGGAACTCAAAGTTCCTAACCTCACATTAGGACACTTTTTGGTCTGTCCATGTCATAAATATTTTATGTCAAATATATATGACATAAAAGTTTCCATTGTAAGTGTACAATTCAGCGATATTAATTACATACAAAATGTGGTGCAGCCATCACCACTATTTTCAAATCTTTTACATGACCCCAAACAGAAACTCAGTATCCATTAAGCAGTAACTCCCTAATTCCTTCTTCCCCTCAGCCTCTGGCAACAACTAAGAAATTTTTGTCTCTATACATTTGCCTGGGAGCTCTGATAGCGTAGTGCCTAAGGCACTTGACTGCTAACCAGAAGCTTAGAGGTTCAAACCCACCAGCCACTCCTCAGAAGGAAGATGGGGCAATCTACTTCCTAGTGATACTGCCTCGGAAACCCAAGGAGGGGTCACTATGAGTCGGGTCCGACTTGACGGCACATAACAACAACATACATTTGCCTATTCTAGATATTTCATATAACTGGAATCATAAAACAATAGTATTATTGTATGTAGCTTATTTCATTTAAAATAAAGTTTTTAAGGTCTGTCCATGTCATAGCATTTATCAGAACTAGTTTCCTTTTATGACTCAATAATCATGGTTACTTCACGCTGCTCTAACAGAAATACCACAAATGGGTGGCTTTAACAAACAAGAGTTTATTCTCTTACAGTTTTGGAGGCTAGAAGGCCAAGTTCAAAGTGCCAAACTCTAGCGGCTAGGTGAAGACCCCTTGACCTTTGGCTTCATCTCTGCCTCTTGCCCCCAGGCAACTGGACCTAAAGGTATCTCTTCACTCTGGCAGCTGCTGGTTGGTGATGCTAACAAGCCTATTTATTTATCAACAAATAAAATGGCGTAGTCCCAGCATTACCAAACAACACAGCAGGCCATTAGTTCAAGTCCAGGGACAGTCCCAAGATTGGCAGGAAACATGACAGACTACTAAATAATGACTCATCTACATGCAGGATCCAAGCGTGCCCAAAACCTGCAGAAACCTTTCTCAAAACTTCCCCTTACATATGGAAGCAGACCACATCCCGAAGGCAGCTACTCAGCTGCTCCAGTAGATTTTACCATGGAGATGATTACCAATCTCATCATGGAGAATAACTACATCCAGCTGCCCAGCCACTCAAAACCAGGCTCAGCCAAGTTGACAAATAATCTTAACTACTACAAATGTATATACATATTTTGTTTATCCATTTATCTACTGATGGGCATATGGGTTGTTTCTACCTTTTGGCTGTTATCAATAATGTTGCAATGAACATAGGTGTATAAGTATCTGTTTCAATCTTTGCTTTCAAACCTTGTGGGTATATATCTAGGAGTGGAATTGCTAGGTCATGTGGTAATTCTATGTTTAACAGCCAAATTGTTTTGCATAGCAGCTGTATCATATTTCCATCAGTATGCTTTTGACCAAATCTATTTGTCATAGTTAAGGCTGTGTGTCAACTTGGACAGGCCATGATTCTAAATGGTTTAGAAGTTATGATGTAGTTATCCTCTATGATGAGATCTGCTATGAGGAGCTAACCAGTCTAAAATGAGTTTCCTTTGGGGTTTGGCCTGCTTCCAATATATATAGCATAGCTCTGGCAAAGCTCTCTGGCTTTTTGCTCCATCTGGATCCTGCATCTGGCTCATCAACATCTATGGTTCTTGGACGTGAAGCAGTGGCCTGCCATACTGCCTGCTGATCTTGGGATTGCTGCTGTTGCAGCTTGTGAGCCAAAAACCTACCATCCTAATTGCCATCTTGGATTCATCAGCCTTCTGTATTAACTGTTGACCTTGGTTTCATCAACCTCTGCAGCTACATGAGTCAGGAGAAGTGTCAAGCTTGAGGTCAGACCCAAGAACTTGGAACTTGCCAGGCTCTACAACTGTGTGAGCCATTTCTTTGACATAGATTTCTCTTTCTCCCTTTCTCTCTCTCTCTCTCTCTCTCCCCCTCTCTGTATACACACACACACACACACACACACATATACTTCAATGGCTTTGCTTCTAGAACCAAGCCTAAGACACTATTTTTCTCCTCATAAATTATAACTAATAAAACCTAAGTTATCATCACTGCCTACATGGTATTTGTGTCATTTAGAGTATGTTTAGTTGTTAATTAGCCAATCTAAACTATCCAAGGTGAAGGCAAAGATCTATGCATGACAGCAAATCTTGCTTCCGAAATAATTCCTCCTCTCAATTTCTATATTTGAAACATTTACAATGTGTCCACCTGGACTTCTTGGAGGGCTCTGGCTTTCAGGGACAATATATGATTTGGTTCATCTACTGAACAATCAGCTTAAGGAGTTGTATTCAGATATTATTAATGTTTTCAAACCCACTTCCTATTTTCCTGCTAAAATCCCTGCCAAGCACACACTTCAGCAGACACTAAAATAATTTGGGTAGTTGACATTCAATCCAAATTTTCTATGGAAATCTGCCAGATTTGACATCTGTGAGAAAGTGGGTAATTTTTATTATCCACAGAGAGCAAAAGCTTAGTTTGATATTTCTCTACCTCCATGCATCTCCCTGTAGTGGTGCTATGCTCAGATATACATAGAAAGTGGATAGCAAGGAAAATATTTAACCCTTTACCCTTGTCAGGATGCAGAAAAAGCTCGATTCAAATTAATTTTAAAGGAACAGTAACAACAAAGAAAGCAAATTTTGGAGGTGCGGAAAATACAAACTACCTTTGTTATCATTGATTTTGCCTGAAAACTGTGTAGCTATGTTTTATCTGTCGCTTTAACAGAACTGTCTTTAAATCCCCCTTTACTTGACATAAAAAGTAAAACCAGAACTGCAGGTTCATTTTCTTTTTAGAATATTTTTACTCACCATAACAGTATTTGGGAGCTCTGGTGGCATAGTGCCTAAGGCATTTCACTGCTAACTAGAAGGATGGCTGTTCAAACCCACCAGCCACTCCTGGGAAGGAAGATTGTACACTACTTCCACAATGATACTGCCTCGGAAAGCCAAGGAGGGGTCACTATGAGTCAAATCTGACTCGACAGCAGTGGTATAACAATATTTGACACTGCAATACTGCAAAAGCATGCTTTAAATCACATAAAGTATTTCCTTTGTTATTTAATCTTATTTCCCAATAATTAAGAGCTAAAATACGTATTTAACATGTAAGATTTCCTTCAGTTCTTTAAAAGAAAGAGCAAAGCATAAATGTTGACATTTCTTTCTATGCTGTAAACTAAAATAGTATCAAGCCTTATACTGCAAAGAATATAACATTAGTTCACTATAATGAAACAAAGATTTCCCAACTCACTCTTCCAATCTAGTAGTTTAGCATGTTTTAAATTAATAAGTTAAAAATGATTATAGTATCTGGTCCTATATACTGACAAAGTTCGGGAAGTAAGTCAAGGGAGTTAAAAAGCATGATACATTATTCATTTAAAAAATTAAGATTCAAATATTAATGATGTATACTTAATTTCTAACACAAAAGAAAATGTTATGTTAAATATATATTTTAAAACCTAACAGTAACCACTTATAGAATTACAACTAGTATATATAACTCTCAACTGACTGAAAAACAATATTATCTGTAGCAAAGGACAAAAAAAAAAAGCAAAAAGTTATTAGAAATAGAAAATGCAGATATACAAAAATATTATGACAATAATATAAAATAGCTAAATTGTTCTTTCAAAGGTAAAATAAAACTTAGGTTGGTTTAAGAAATCAAATTCAACATTATGTTTGTATAAGAGTGTAATGTGAATAACATCCCCCTAAAATTCATGCCCATTTAGAACATCAGCATGTGACCTTATTTGGAGATAGCATCTCTGAAGAAGTAATTAGCTAAGACAAAGTCACACTGAATTAGGGCAGACCCTAAATCCAATGACTGGTCTCCTTATAAGAGGAGAGGGCACACAGACACATAGGATAAAAAAGGTCATGTGGAGATGGTGGCAGAGATTGGAGTAAGGCAGCTAACATCTAAGGAACACCAAGGATTGCTGGGAACCAACAAAAGCTAGGAAGAGGCAAGGATGGATTCTTTTCTAGAGTCTTCATAAAAAAACAGAACATGGGCTTGCCATCACCTTTGTTGTTGTTGTTCTTATGTGCTGTCGAGTCGAGTCGGCTCCGACTCATAGCGACCCCTCCTTGGGTTTCCAAGGCAGTATCACTACGGAAGTAGATTGCCCCATCTTCCCTCCGAGGAGTGGCTGGTGGGTCTGAACCACCAGCCTTCTGGTTAGCAGTCAAGTGCCTTAGGCACTACGCTACCAGCCAACACCTTTATTTCAGACTTACTGATTCCAGAACAATGAGAGAACAGATTCCTGTTGTTTTACACCAATAGGTTTGTGGTAATTTGTTACAAAAGCCCTAAAAAACAAACCAAACGTATACCTAAAATAAATGTTCAGGATAAAAGGTCAAAGAAGGGAAAGAACTTGCCTTCACAAGGAAATGGTCTGGGCCTTTGGGGCAGCATAAATGCTGCTTTCCCAGATGATAACAGAAGTAGAGAAGTCTGTTTATACCACAGTCATATTTGCAGCACAGTCAGGATCTTCATTTCCATGGGATCAAATCCTGCTTGAGGCTCTTTCACTAGCCTCAATAATAATGTGGTCATGAGACGTTGTCTCAGGTGCACTACAAAGCATGCTTCCAAATTCTTTATCTGTAAGACCTCCACTCAAACAAAAGCTTCATGAGGACATGAATTTTTATCTGTTCAGTTCATGGCCCTAACTTTGTCATGTGGTAGGCATTATATATTTTATATATGGAAATTTATATTTTCAATGAATGAATGAATAAGAAAAATGAAAATGTCTGTGTAGTATGCTACAGTCCTAAATACAGTCAGTCATTTGATTCTATTCATCACTTCTCTTAAACTCTGAACTGAGTAAAAGCATTGTTCTAAAACTACAAACCCAGACACAGAAGAATAAAAGTGGGGGACAATCAATGGACAAAAGACTTCACCAAGCTTCCAGAAGATGAAAAGCAGACAAAAGTGCAATTACTGGTGAAGCTGCCATAAGCTAAAATATAACTAGCAGGACTACAGATGAAAAAGCAGTCAGTATTACTATCAGAACTCCAGTGTAGGGGATACTAGATATTAGGAGAGTAGGAATGAGACAAAACCAAACCAAACCCACTGCTGTCGAGTCAGATCCAACTCATAGTGATCCCTCCTTGGGTTTCTGAAGCTGTATTCCTACAGAAGTAGATTGCCCAACCTTCCTTCCAAGGAGTGGTTGGTGGGTTTGAACCACCAGCCTTCTGGTTAGCAGTCAAATGCCTTAGGCACTATGACACCAGAGCTCCTAGAAATGAGAAGTGAAATGGAAAACTGACACAAGATCTAGGTAGGTATGGCATAGATGACTGTGCAGGTCCCATATTATGCCCTTATTAAAAAAATAAAGTAAGTTATTCACTAAACTAATCATCCAAATTAGAAGTTAGCAGGATCCCAGAGTGCAATCTTTCTTATTTGACTAGCAGTCTTCCTAGATAACCTGGCAGCTCACCAGCTATTCTTAAAGCTTACTCAAGCCATAAGATGGCTTTCCTATTGCCTCATTCTTAAATATGAGGGACAGTCCTCAATCATCTAACTTCCAAGGAAAGTCTATCATGCAAAATATTTTTTAAAAAGTCCTTTGGAGTTTATTCATGTAAAGGAAGAAATCTTAAAATACTAAATTTGCAGCCCACTCATTATAATACCATAACATTGTAACAATAAGAAACATCATGATAAATGAAGAAGATTGAAATTTCAGGGATTTCATTTTACTTGGATCCATAATCAATACCCAGGGAAGCAGCAGTTGAGAAATCAGATAACATATTGCATTGGGCAATCTGCTACAAAAGACCTCTTTAAAGTGTTAAAGAACAAACTTACTTTGAAGACTAAGGTGCACCTGACCCAAGCCATAGTATTTACAATAGCCTCATATGCATGTGAAAACTGGACAATGAATAAAGAAGAGCAAAGGACAACTGATGCATTTGAATTGTGGTGCTGGCAAAGAATACTGAAAATACCATGCACTGTCAGAAGAATGAACAAATCTGTCTTGTAAGAAGTATAGCCAGAATGCTCCTTAGAAGTGAGAATGGCCAGGCTTCGTGTCACGTACTTTGGTCATTTTGTCAGAAGGGAGCAGTCCCTGGAGAAGGATACAATGCTTGGTAAACTAGAGGGTCAGTGAAAAGGGGAAGATCCTCAATAGGAAGATTGACACAGTGGCTGCTATGGTGGGCTCAAGCACAGCAAAGATGGTGAGGATGGTGCAGAACCAGGCAGTGTTGCATTCTGTACACAGAGTTGCTGTGAGCTGGAGCCAACTGGATGGCGCCTAACAACAACGACATAATATTGTAACGACATAATATTGTAACACTCACATATATGTGGCCCCCGTAAACCAAGTTCATAAAAAATAATGAATAATCAACCCACCAGCCACTGCTCGGAAGGGAGGTTGGGCAATCTACTTCTGTAGTGATATAGCCTCAGAAACCCAAGGAAGGGTCGCTATGAGTTGGGTCTGACTCAACGGCACATAACAACAACCATCACCACCAAGAATCGAACTCTAGGATATCAAAACAGAATTTCTGCAGCAAAACCAAAATTAACGATTTGGGAGAAAAAAAGGGGGACAATGTTTCCCAGAATACAGAACAACAGAAAAAGCCAGAATATTTGAGAGAAAAGATGAAGGTTGCATAGATAATGCAGACAGCAGTCTAAGATATGATCACTGTCATTTCAAAAAAGATCAAACAAAAAATATAGAAAGAAGGATTATATCAAGATAAAATAGGAGAGACGTTACTAGAACGGAACAAGAAAATAAATCTTACGGGGAGAGAAAAAAAGATCCTTACCTGGAAATATCATTGTTAGATTTCAAAATACTAAAGATAAAGATCTTTGACACTTACAAAAAGGTGGGCAAACATATTACCTTAAAGAACACAATTTAGTCCCATTTTCAGCAACACTGTAAGCTAGAAAACAGCAAAATACTACTTCAGAACTCTGAAGGAAAATAACATTCCATTTTGAATTTCAAACCCAAGAATGCTATTAATGGTGTGTGAGAAAATAATCATACTTTCAGATATACAAGATCTGAGAAGTACTCAAAGTGGTCTTCAATCAAATTTAGGAAATAATTGAGGGATATTAAGAAAGAAGATAGGGATTTCAGGAAGCAAAGCTTTGGGCCAGGAGTAATGCTAAGTAGTAGGCAGTAGTAAAAAGACAGACTGGGTTTGAATGTTGTTGTTGTTGTTGTTATGTGCCGTCGATTTGGCCCCGACTCATAGCGACCCCTCCTTGGGTTTTCAAGGCAGTATCACTACGGAAGTAGGATTGCCCAACCTTCCTTCCGAGGAGTGGCTGGTGGGTTTGAACCGCCAGCCGTCTGGTTAGCAGGCAAGTGACTTAGCCACTATGCTACCAGAGCTCCTGTGGGTTTGAATAGGTAGACATAAAATTTCCAGGGAAAATTATTAGAAAAGACATTCTGATTGAGAGTTTGTAAAACAAAGATGGTACCCTAAAATCAAGTGAGAGAAGTGTGAGGAAGTAGCAATCATTTGAAATCTATACCAGAAATATTCTCTGTTGATTTGGGGCTCAACAAGCAGGAATATCATAAATTTCCCAAGTGTTTAGTTTTATTTTTTTAGAATCATTCTATAGACAAATCACAAAAGATTTAAGTATGATTACAGTACCAAAAAATAAATGTTGTCAGGTGGAAGAGAATAAAGAGACGGGGATGAAAAGATGAGAACATGGCTGTGCTCATCCTGCAAAGTGAGTAATCAATTGTCTATGATTGATTTAACAAGACATGGGAATTTTGATTTGTTTGATTTTGTTTGAGAAATAAAAACTTATCAGCCACTTTGGAAGACAATCTGGAAGTTTCTTACAAAGCTAAATTTAGGCTTACTATACAATTCAGTAATCATATTCCTAGGTATTTACTCTAATGGATTGAAAACCATCTCCATACAAAACCTCACACACAAAAGTTTATAGTTACCTCGCTCATAATTGCCAAAAACTAGAAGCAGCCAAGATGTTCTTCAAAAGGTGAATGGATAAATAAACTATGGTAGATCCATGCAATGGAGTATTGTTTTTGTTGCTAGTTGCCATGGAGTGGGCTCCCACTCACAACAACTTCATGTATAAGAGAATGAAACATTTCTTGGTCTGGTGCCATCTCTATAATCTTTGATATGTGTGAGCTCATTGTTGACGTTATTGTGTCAATCCATCTAATTGAGGTTTTCCTCATTTTTGCTAATCCTCTAATTTACCAACCACGATGCTGTTTTCTAGCAACTGTTCTTTCCTCATGATATATCCAAAGTAAGCAAGACAAAGTCTTAGCATCCACACTTCTAAGGAGCTTTCTAGTTGTACTTCTTTTAACATTGATTTGTTCATTCTTTTGGCAGCCCATGCAATACTCAATATTCTTCACTAAAACCAAAATTAAAATGCATCAATTCTTTTTCCATCTTCTTTTTTCATGTTGACATGCAGCTTTCACGTGCATACACCACTGCTTCAGTCAGATCTATATTAGTTATCATATGGTGCACAGTTCCACAATAAAAAGAAATGAGCTATCAAGCTATGAAAAAACGTGGGTGAACCTTAAATGCACATTGTTAAGTGAAAGAAGTCAGTCTAGGAAAGCTACATACTGTATGTTTCTAACTATATGACATTCTGGAATGATAAAAGATGAGTGGTTGCCAGGGGTTCATCGGGGAGTGGGTAAGAGATGAATAGGTAGAGTACAGAAAATTTTAAGGTAGTGAAACCACTTCACATGATACAGTAATGGTGAATACATGATACTGTATGTTTGTCAAAATATGTAAGACTGTAAAACACAAAAGATTGAATCCTGATGTGAAAACTACAGAGTATAATAAATAATACTGCATAAAGATTGATTCATCAATTATACCAAAGTTACCACAGTAATATAAGAGAAAAAGTGTGCAGTGAGGAGAGGTATATATCATAATTTCTGTAGTTTCTTGAGAATTTTTCTGTAAACCTACAACTGTTCTAAAAAATATTGTCTATTTAAAAACAAATCAACCAATATAAAGATAACACAAACAGATGAAAAACTTTGAAAGAATTACCAAACTAAGCTTTGGAGTCATATTGTTTTTACCAATGAGTTCTTTTAAACTTTCTAAGAATGACGATATGAAACAGAAAATATAGGAAACTATCATATTCATTATTAAAATAATAATACTAATATTACAATTGAATAAAGTTATCAGAAAAAAAGAGTACAGAAAAAAATTGATGATTTTCAAACTTCAACTATATTGATAACCAGAACACATTCTTTAAATAAAATTTTGCATGCAAGTTCAATATGTGTAAAAGAGATTAAAATAGAAACTTGTGGTCAAAAGGATGGCAAGGTTACTGAGTGTCTGAGGTCATTTATGAATATAGATGGAAAAAGTCTAAATAAAATGCAGACAAATGAAATTCAGTGGTACCTTAATATGTTTATCCATTAAGCCAAAAAGAGTTTAATAATAGTACAGCTATTAACAAAAGAAATCAAATCAGTATGATCATCTTACTAAATGACAAAATGGTATTTTATAATATTCAAAAATTCACTATTTAAACAACAAACATTAAACTCTTGTTGTTGTTGTTATGTGCCGTCGAGTCGGCCCCAACTTATAGCGATCCCTCCTTGGGTTTCCGAGGCAGTATCACTACGGAAGTAGGATTGCCCAACCTTCCTTCCGAGGAGTGGCTGGTGGGAGTAAATTAAAAATAAAACTATATATAATTCCTTAAAATAATAAAGGACATCTCTCACAATCCAACAGACTAAAAAATAATGGCTGCCTAAATGATATTATATAACACTACAATTAGAAGGAAAAAAAAAAAGACAAGGCTACCGGTTTCAATATCGATAGTTAATTTTTCGTTTTTTTCTAATGTTTTTCCAACAATAATCCAAATTGAGGTTTACGGATACTTTCAATATTTATTTAAAGTTCACCTAACAGAAAAAAATAAGGGAAAACATCCTTAATAAGATTGCTTTAAAAATTATATCAAGTGGCGTTCCAGCAAGATGGTGGACTAGGCAGAAAGACTGCACAGACCCTCTTCAACAAAGAAAAGGGAAACCGATTAACACAGACACAGAAGATAATCTTGGACCCCTGAGCCTTGAAGGGAAGGATATAGAAGGGACTAAACCCCAACTAGCAGAAGAATTTGCGTGAAAAT